>NC_056741.1:1513922376-1514089539 GCF_019279795.1 Protopterus annectens
GGGAGACTTTGGCATCGGTCAGGCTGAACAAGGAGTAGCTCAATTGAGTCTAGCCTGACCAATGCTCCTTCTCTACTCTCATCATAAGGCAGTACAGTTTCCATGTTTTTTTATTCTATGTACCTTGTTGCCTGGTGGGCCTGGTCTGACTTTCTCTTTCTGTCTTTGTTTTGCATCCTGATTGTTTCTTTTTGCCAAGAACTGAGGTCATTTTCTAGAAGCTGGTAGAACTCCATTCTTAGTTCCTTCTTAGCCATCCCGTATTCCTTCCTGGCCTAGTCTATCTTTTCCATGTCGCACTTTGCCCTGCACTCATCCTTTCCTTTGATGACTTCCTTGACTTCCTTAGTCACCTTTTTTTAAGTACCTTATTTCTATCGCTTGCATGGCCACGCATTTGTTCTGTAGTCATCCCACATGCTGTTTTAAGGTGCTGCCATTCTTCTTCGACTAAGTCTGTTTATTCATCTACTTGTCTTGGGTAATTGAGCACTGAGTACTTTCTTGTTCATTCTCCCCTTTTAAATGTCATTCATTCATAGGTGAATTTCAGATTAAATCATTCAGCATGATTGGGGGGAAGACCCACACAGAAGCATAAGTAGATAATGCAATGGCCGGAGATAATGCATTGGCCGGAGGTCAGGATCAAATCTTGTACCTTGTGCATAGGAGGCGAACACCTTAACCATTTCACTATCTGGTCTCACTCCCTCTCAGGGCAAAAAAAATATACCCTTCCAACTGCAAAGCTAATTCCATTGGTGAGAATCAAACCTTGCACATTATGTTTGAAAGGAATACATATTATCCACTGTACCACTCAGCCTTTCTGGTGAAAATGTGTTTAAAAAAAGGGGTTTTCAGCTTCATGATTCTCCTTACATATCAGTCTAGTAAGACTTATGGGTCAGTAGTTTCCCGGGTCTTTTGATAGCCCACCCCTGTGCAAAGGGTTGACTGTTGCTGTCCTTCACTCTACTGGAGCAAAGCTTGCCTGGAGACTGTGGTTAAATAGAGAACTGAATTGGTGTGCTAGACCATGGTTGACCTTTTTACTAGGCACCCTGGGATTCCATCAGGGTTCATAGATGCTGTGTCTCTAGCTTTAGAGAGAGCAGTGATGACTTATTTTGTGATATCAGGCAATGGAATCATAGTGGGAATTTCATCAGAAGTGACCGGAGGTGAAAAAGGGGTGAAATTTTCATTGAATGTAAATGCCAGCAACATTAATATTTCTTTTAGTAGAATATTAGCACTGTCTTCTTCAGCCAACTCAGTATGTTTTTGAGTTTTCCCTTAAGATTTCTGACCTAAATTAAAAAATACTTTACAGTTATCCTTTGCAAAGAAGGCTATTTTAGTCTCCAATTTAGCTTTTGCAGACTTCACAAGTTTCCTGATTTGTCTGTTGATACTGATGTGGGATTTTTTTTTTCCGTTGAGCACTCTCCTGGTTAGTTTTAGACCGAAATTTCTGCCTTCTGCTGTATAGTCTGTTTATGATTGAGATCCTGTTAAATCGGCCATCAGTCCTGTGTTGGGCTGAATGCCCTCTCTGTACCTTCAGGTATACTGAGTGTTTCTCATCGTACTCAGTGGAGATCCTGGAACTAGCGATGGTATGGTGGAAGGCTTTGCCATCGGTCAGGCTGGACAAGGAGTAGCTCAATTGAGTCTAGCCTGACAAATTCTCCTTCTCTAGTCTCATCATAAGGCAGTACAGTTTCCACATTTTCCTTATTCTATGTACCTTGTTGCCTGGTGGGCCTGGTCTGACTTTCTCTTTCTGTCTTTGTTTTGCATCCTGATTGCTTCTTTTTGCCAAGTACTGAGCTCATTTTCTAGAAGCTGGTAGAACTCCATTCTTAGCTTCCTTCTTAGCCATCCCGTATTCCTTCCTGGCCTAGTCTATCTTTTCCATGTCGCACTTTGTCCTGCACTCATCCTTTCCTTTGATGATTTCCTTGACTTCCTCAGTCACTTTTTTTTAAGTACCTTATTTCTATCGCTTGCATGGCCACACATTTGTTCTGTAGTCATCCCACATGCTGTTTTAAGGTGCTGCCATTCTTCTTCGACTAAGTCTGTTTGTTCATCTACTTATCTTGGGGTAATTGAGCACTGAGTACTTTCTTGTTCATTCTCCGCTTTTAAATGTTATCCATTCTTGGGTGAATTTCAGATGGAAACATTCAGCATTATTGGGGGAAGACCCCCACAGAAGCACAAGTAGATAATGCAATGGCCAGAGATAATGCATTGCCGGAGGTCAGGATCAAACCTTGTACCTTGTGCATGGGAGGCAAACACCTTCACCGCTTCAAAAAAAAAAAAATATATATATATATATATATATATATATATATATATATACATATATACACACACACCTTCAATCTGCAAAACTATTTTTAGTGGTGAGAATCAAACCTTGCATCTTGTGGCTGAAAGGCATATATCTTAACCACTGTACCACTCGGCTTTTCAAAGGAAAAAATGAGCTTAAAAAAAGGGGTTTTCGGCTTCATGATTCTCCTTGCATATCAGTCTAGTAAGACTTATGGGTCAGTAGTTTCCCGGGTCTTTTGATGGCCCACCCCTGTGCAAAGGGATGACTGCTGCTGTCTGTTAGAAAAATATGTATTAATGTATATGTTTAGTGCTTATTAAGAAATAAGAAAGATATAATGCATTTTATTCTATTAATGTTATGACAAGAAAAATGAATTCATCTGAAACTGCAAGAAACTTTTGGAAACTGCAGTGTGCCTTTTGCAAGTTGGCCTCTGACCCCAGCAGCTGCTAGCTCATCAAGAAATAATGTTTATACTTCTCACAAGTGATTATCTGCTGGGTCAGGAAATTAAATGTGTGAAATAATGAGAATCTTCTGCTCTTTTCCGCTTGAGCAATCGACCTTATATATGTTGCTAGATAACGCACCGGCTGCAAGGAGGAAGTGATAACATGTAACAAGAGAAATGTATTGAGAACTGTATCTACTATTATGTTCGAATTAATTTAGAACCTTGAGTGGAAACTTTTGTAAAAGGGTATTGTAACTAACCAGGTGGCTAGCAAGGCCACGTTGTTTACCAGAAAAAGTTTTTAAGCAAAATGTAGTATCAGCATATTAGATGAATAGAATATTGTAAGCTAAAGTGATGTAAAACCCCTTGTGACTGACTACTTCAGCCTGGTGGGTTAATACTAGTAAGAAATACTACAAAAGTTGTGTTCTTCCTGTTTCATTCAAACAAAATTCTGTACTTGTACGTTTTTGCCTCCTGGTGTACACTAGTAAAGAACCTGAACCTGAACCTCCTGTGTATTGATCTTTTTATTACAGTATTTTTTCATTTAACAGATTGGTCCTTTGCATACAGGAATCCCTCAGAAGCTGTGGATCAGAGCGTAGCGGTGGTCGTAGTCTGCATGCAGGAGAAGATACCGAAAGGGTTCTTCTTGAGTGAAAAGACCTCCGACTGAATTGTCATTTAAAGAGGCTGGCCACTTTCTGATCTGTGGCTGAAGAGCGGATCTCCACTTCGAACCGTGACTGCTCAATACCGGAGGCTCAGGTAGGGAGACTTTTTGCCTTTTTTTCTGTTTTAGATCAGGGACTAGGTTACAGTAAATATTGTTTTTTTTGTCAGATATGTCATACAGATCAGGGACAAGAAAAGTTACTGTTTATTTGGTCATAGATCAGGGTAACAGAATAAGGTAGGCAGTTATTCTAGATAAACTGTGAAAGGAACTGAAGTTGTGGTACCACATGGTAAAAGGGTTACATAACATTTATTAACATGGGAAATCAGTGCACTAAAACATCGCGAGACCCGCCCCTAACTGAAGACGCAAAATATATGCAACTACAATGTGCAGATAATGTTAGATATTATGCAAAATGGGTTAACAAATATGAATTTGATGGGAAATTAGACAAATCTTCGCTTGTTAAACTTCTTAAACAGCTTAAAAGTGATACAAAAGGTCAGGCAAAGAAACAACGGCAATTAGGCATTCCTCAGGCACACAGGTGGATTGAGGAAGCAAACCGTAGGGAACAAAAGAGTAATAATTCAAAGGCATTGTTTTTAGACAAAGAAGATAATAATATAGTAGTAGCAACGGCTCCTCCCCCCCACTCCCTTCTTCAGGATATGAAGCAGGTGGACAAGCTGATCCACCTCCACAGTATCCTGATGTCTCAGTGAAACCGAAATTGTTTGTTAGAGATCCCATTGAAACTAGGTCCCGAACACGTAAAACACAGGGGGACATAGAATCGTATCAAATGGAAAGAAATTTACAAGCTGAGAGTGAGGAAGAAATATGTCCACTTATAGAGGTACCAAATCCTCAGGCAGGACAGGTTGGACAGGACCCAACCCTCTTGGTATATAGGCCGTGGACACCGGAGGATATCCGGAAGGCTACTGAGGGAATTCCCCATCCAAAAGTTAATTTTACAAAATTCCTAGAAGATTTACAAGGCATGAGGTTAAGTTACCACTTAAATGGGGAAGAAGTAGAAAAAGTAGTTAGACAAATTGTAGGTCCAGATTGGCACATGATTAGTGGCACCTGGAATCCTCGTAATGCAGAATTTAAGCCACTCCCTCATAGTGACGCAGAACTTGACAATAGAGTAAAAGGCCTTACAGACTGAATCTATGAGAAGTGGAAACCTAGAGCAGACTGGACTTGTATTAATCAATGCATACAGCAAGAAAATGAAACAGTAGATGGGTACTATGCCAGATTATTAGAATGTTTTAATAACCATAGCGGTATGACAGTTCCCGAAAATCAAACAATTGATTCCCCGTATGAACAACAATTGAAAAATGCATTTTTAAAAGGTTGCATTGCACCTATTAGTAGCTTCATTACGAAGCATATGATAGATCATCGAACAAGTAGGTTACAAGCCTTACTTGAATATGCTAGACATGCTGAAAGACATTTTAATAGCAAAAAGAAAAGAGTGCAAGTCTTCACTGCTGAAGACGGAGCTGAAGTTTATGTATTACAGTCTGGTAAAAGGGTAAGAAAATGCACAGGAAATAAACAGTCTGACAAACGGTCAGAGGACTTTGAAGAAAGGAAAAGAGAGGTGAATGCTTTAAGTGCGCGAACAAAGGACATCTAGCTAGGGTTTGCACACAAAATAAGAAGGTAACCACAGTGGATAAGGATGTTGAGTCCTGTCTATATGATGGTGAAGATACACCATGAGAGTCAGAAATCATCAGGAAAAGACAATAAAGAAAGAACAAATGTAAATGTGATAGAAGGAGTAGAGGAAGTGCAAGTAGACATGGAAGATGAAGAAAATGAGATTTTAGATTTAGCATTATTGAGCCTAGAGCTCTACCTAGCAGACACAAAACCGGAAGTTACACTTCTGGTGGAGGGGAAGGAAGTTAAATTCCTGTGTGATTCAGGAGCGTCACGGACTCTGATACACCCCTCCAAGTTACTGGAACATTCAGAATCACCTGATTATATATTAGTGAAAGCTGCAAATGGACAGCTATATCGGGAACCACTTTCCCATGATATAGCAATAACTGACCCTGTTTCAGGGATAACTCAAAGGAGTAAAATTGTTGTTTCTGCAAAATGTCCAGTGAACCTATTAGGTAGGGACCTTATGCAGATATTTGGCATAGCAGTAGTTCCGACTATGCAGGGTATGGAGGCACAGTGACAAATGGATACTTTTGTGGTGTGACCGGAGGGTCAAACTTTTTACTGGTACAGCCAGGACTTGGTTACGACTGGCCCAGGGGCAGTGACTGAGGAACTGATGAACGTAGCCATCAGTAAATCCCCCTCCCTTGACACTGACAGACAGCATTTGCTGCATTGCACTCTGTATTACTGTAGCACACCAGGATCTGATAAGGAATATGAGCAAGAATTGTTCAGAAATTGTGCAAACAGATTAGTGTTACGTAATCTGTACTGGGATACTGAGGGAAACAGTGTTGTTAGCTGTTCATTACCTCAAGAATTCCTTGCACTATACAAATCTAATCGATTACCAAATGTCAGTTTAACTAAGAACAAAAATGTAAAATGAGCAGACCTAGGAGAAAAGGTAACGAGATGGGAGAAACAAACTGATTTAGAATTATCAGAGCAGGGAATACAGAAACAAAAACTGAATTGGTTAACACAGGCACACCCAGCTATACACTTGCAGTCTAGCGAGGACAGCTGATTAGCATTCTTATTAGAAGAAGAGGAGAAAGCCTTATGTAACATACCAAAGATTCTTTGGTCAACAGGCAAGTCAGATGTAGGACTTATTCGAACAGCAGGACCACTTACTATTACACCAAAGTCAGCATTCAGACCACAGAAGAGACAATATCCTTTGAGAAAGGATGCAGAGATAGGAATCAAACCCATCATAGCAGCATTACTTAGAGAAGGAGTACTGGTAGAATCTTCTGATTCACCATGTAATACACCCCTATTTCCTGTTAAAAAAGGAAAACGGGGAATGGTGTATGGTTCAGGACTTACAAGCTGTGAATAATGCAGTAATACCTAGAGCACCTACGGTGCCAGATCCACACACTTGGTTAAATGATTTGAAACCTCACCAGAAATATTTCTCTGTGGTAGATATCAGCAATGCTTTCTTTTCAATACCTATACATCCTGATAGCCAATATTGGTTTGCATTTACATTTCAGGGGAAAAGGTATACCTATACTCGACTACCACAGGGATATTATGAGAGTCCAACAATATTCGCACAAGAAATGGCTAGTAATTTGGCGGGATTCACCCCACCGGGGGGTAACCAAATTTTACATTATGTAGACGACATCTTGCTAGCAGCCCCCACCCAGCAGCAATGCAGAGAGGATACCATAGCACTGTTACAATTCTTAGCAACACAGGGACACAAAGTAAACAAAAGCAAACTACAGCTTTGGAGAAAACAAGTTAGATACCTAGGATATGTAATATCCAAAGAAGGTAGAATACTAGATGAGGATAGAAAAACAGCGATTTTACAAGCACCCAAACCAGCGACCAAGAAGGAAATGATGTCCTTCCTGGGAACAACTAACTTCTGCCGTAGTTGGATACCAAACTATGCTTTGGAATCTGCTCCACTGACTGACTTCATATACAAAAAGCCGATGGCAGCACAGGATTTATTACAATGGACACCTGAAGCAGAAATAGCTTTCTGCAGGTTGAAGCAATTGATAGCTTCTTCATTAGTCTTAGGACTACCAAACTATCATAAACATTTCTTTCAAACTGTAGACTGTAAGCAAGGATATATGACATCAGTGTTGACACAACAACATGGGGATAAGCAACGCCCCATAGCTTACTATTCATCACAGTTAGACCCAGTGGTGCGATCCTTGCCCCACTGTGTGCAAGCAGTGGTTGCAGCTGCAATGGCAGCACAGGCTTCAGCCTCAGTGGTGTTATTCCACCCTCTCACATTGAAAGTGCCTCATGCAGTTGCGATAATTTTATTGCAAGTAAAGGTAGCTTATCTTTCTCCTGCTAGACACCTTTCCTGTATGACTATACTGTTGAGCCAACCTCATATGACAATTGAATGATGCACGACATTAAATCCATCAACTTTGCTCCCAACTCCTGCGGATGGCACACCACATAGTTGCCTGCAGGAAATTGAGCAGAAAACCTTACCCAGACAAGATCTCACGGATATTCCCTTGGATAAGGCCAAGGTGACATATTACATGGACGGCTCATGCAGAAGGGGCCCTACAGGGAACAATCTAGTGGGGTATGCAATAGTTACAGACACTGAAACCTTAGAAGCCCAATCCTTGCCACATAACTTGTCTGCACAAGCAGCAGAATTGATTGGCTTAACACGAGCTTGTACCTTAGCAAAAGACAAATGTGTAAACATATATACTGACAGTCAGTATGCTTTTTCTACTGTACATGTTTTTGCACAGCAGTGGAAAAATAGAGGGATGATAACATCTATTGGTAAACCAATTAATCATGCGCAATTTATTTTAGAATTATTAGAATCTATTCAGTTACCTACTAAAGTAGCTATTTGCAAATGCGTAGCTCATATGAAACAGCAGGACAGAATTTCAAAAGGTAATGCGAGAGCTGACGCAGCTGCGAAGCAAGCAGCTTCAGACTCAGAAACTTTACTTTTAGATGAGGAATTACAACCCTCTGAAATTTTAGACCTAGAAATGTTAAAAACAATGCAGACGCTTACTACAAAAGCAGAGAAACAAAAATGGGAAAAACGAGGAGCAATCCTTGAAAACGGGCTGTACATCTCCAAAGAGAAAAAAACTATTTTGCCGTCTAATTTGTTTAGATATGCAGCTTTGTTGAGCCATGGGCAGTGCCATATCTCAACAGGGAGGATGGTACAGTTAGTAAACCGAATATTCCAAACATACGGATTCACAAATTACACAAAAACATTTTGTGCAGCATGTCATATTTGTAACAAACATCATGCACAAGTGGCATTGAAACCTAAACAAGGAAGTTTTCCTACACCACCATATCCATTTCATATTATTTGCATGGATTTTGTAGAATTGAATAAATGTGATAACAAAAAGTACTGCCTTGTCATTGTAGATATGTTTTCCAAATGGGTGGAAGCCTTTCCGACTAAAAACCCAGATGCAACAACAGTGGCAAAATCTCTCATAAAGGAGATTATCCCTAGATTTGGTATACCGGAAAGGATCTATAGTGACAATGGTACACATTTTGTGAATCAGACGATACAGCAATTGGGACGCTTATTTGGGATTTCCCTTAAGAACCATTGTGCTTATCACCCTCAGTCTGCGGGATTGGTGGAGAGGCACAATGGAGTCCTCAAGAACAAACTTAGGAAGTTAGTCAATGAAACCCAAAAGAACTGGGTGCACTGTCTGCCTCTGGTGCTGCTGAGTATGCGAACAGTTCCAAATACAAAGGATTTAACTCCTTTTGAAATGGTGTTTGGGAGAGCATATTATGTACCTCAGTGGAAAGCTCTCATGCCTGCAGACCAGGAGGCTGATAGTTCACTAGATAGTTATATGAGGAAACTGTTAACAAATAAATCTCTCTTGCAGTTTAACTCTTTTTCAGATAAAGAACAGACCAGACTATTGGAAGTGATTCTAGCCCCGGGGTCCTGGATCTGGGTGAAGGTAACAAAGAGGAAGAATTGGGCAAGCCCGAAGTGGGAAGGACCATACCAGGTACTGCTGGCCACACCTACTGCAGTCAAAATCACCAAAAGGTCATCTTGGATCCATTTGACGCACTGTAAACCCATAAAGAACTTTCAACTTGATAAAAACATTGTAACTGTTACGCAACAAGAACAAAATGGCCAAAGATAGAAATTCAGACCAACCTCAGAAATGTTGCATAATCATCTTATTGAGTGTACACTTATTAACTGTACTTGTGATGATTTTATTTTTGTTGTGCCTCTTCCTTTCTTCAACCACACAAGTAAAACTGGATAAACGTGATGAGACATCCATAGACTGGCATCCAAACTTTAACACATACCTAGCAATTAAATGTGTATATGCTGAGACTATGAACATTTCAAACTGCTGGGTTTGTACAGCTATACCAACAGCATATGGAAGACTACTAATGTCCGCTGTTCCTTTAGGGATCAATGAGACTTGGGAGAATTTGCTTTTTGACACAGGAACTGTGAGATCACAGGATAAAATAGCATTGTATTTACCTGTTACACAAAAAGGGATTGTGTGTTTTTTCAAGAATGATACTCTCCAGGTGGGCTGGAGTAACTGTAACATAACAATATCTTATAAATGTTATATTAAGACTAAAAGTGGGGGTACTGTTTGCAGTACTAACTATGATTCATACTTGAACTCAATGAAAACGACATTGAATGAAGTGCAAAGAAATCCTGTTTTGATTAAACAATTGTCAATCATAGATAAGAAAATGTTTCATGCAGGGCTAGTGCGTATTAGCACTAAAGTTGAAAACTGTTATTTTGTGTGTGGGAAAAAGGCATACAAATGGCTACCTGAGAATTGATCCGGCAGTTGTTTTTTGGGCTACCTGGTTCCGGCCATACTACACACTGCGGAATTACCTCTGGGTAAAATACGAAACGTGAGAGATATTTCCAAAAAAAACAAAGATCCAATCGAGAAACCTGTGAATCCAGTAGGGCGAGTTGAAGCAGGTTGGAAAGATCATAATTCTGTGAAGGACAAAGACAAATTGACTCATATGGACTTGAGTGACAGTGTCATATCTTGGGCAGGTATACTCCCAGCGTATGGTGCAGTCAAATCAATTTGGGAGCTGAGAAAACTGTTGAAACTTCTCAAAGTAATGAGTAATGCAACTTTTTCTGCTCTTGAATTAGTGACTGATGAACTGAATGCCATGAGAACTGTTGTGTTGCAAAATCGGATGGCTCTTGACTTCACCCTAGCGGCGAGAGGTGGTACATGCACGCTTATCAAAGAAGAATGCAGTGTGCACATACCAGATAATAGACATGAAATCAACGATCACCTGGAGGTGATTCAGCAAGTGTCAGCCATGACCAAACCAGGCCCAAACCCTCTGACGGATTTTTTCCAGAATCTGTTTGGGGGGTGGGGTTCCATCCTAATGAATATTATGATTGCCATTTGTGTGGGTTTACTCCTATTAGGAGCATGTGTTTGTTGTGGAATCCCCTGCATGAAAAGATTAATTAAAGATTTTATAGATATGTCTGTCTCTGAAACCTTGTATCAAGACATTGAACTTGAGGAATTGGTTCCAAATGAAATTCTCCTTGAAGTCTAAACTGAATGACTCTCTTAACTGCAAGTCCCAAGTAGAAGAGGTTAGGAGAAGAAATAAAAATCATTTAAACTTCTGAGAATAGAATAAAAAGTATTAACAGGGGGGGGATGTTAGAAAAATATGTATTAATGTATATGTTTAGTGCTTATTAAGAAATAAGAAAGCTATAATGCATTTTATTCTATTAATGTTATGACAAGAAAAAATAATTCATATGAAACTGCAAGAAGCTTTTGGAAACTGCAGTGTGCCTTTTGCAAGTTGGCCTCTGACTCCAGCAGCTGCTAGCTCAGCAAGAAATAATGTTTATGCTTCTCACAAGTGATTATCTGCTGGGTCAGGAAATTAAATGTGTGAAATAATGAGAATCTTCTGCTCTTTTTCGCTTGAGCAATCGGCCTTGTATATGTTGCTAGATAAAGCACCGGCTGCAAGGAGGAAGTGATAACATGTAACAAGAGAAATGTATTGAGAACTGTATCTACTATTATGTTCGAATTAATTTAAAACCTTGAGTGGAAACTTTTGTAAAAGGGTATTGTAACTAACCAGGTGGCTAGCAAGGCCATGTTGTTTACTAGAAAAAGTTTTTAAGCAAAATGTAGTATCAGCATTTTAGATGAATAGAATATTGTAAGCTAAAGTGATGTAAAACCCCTTGTGACTGACTACGTCAGCCTGGTGGGTTAATACTAGTAAGAAATACTATAAAAGTTGTGTTCTTCTTGTTTCATTCAGACAAAATTCTGTACTTGTACATTTTTTTCCTCCTGGTGTACACTAGTAAAAAACCTGAACCTGAACCTCCTGTGTATTGATCTTTTTATTACAGTATTTTTTTCATTTAACACTGTCCTTCACTCTACTGGAGCAAAGCTTGCCTGGAGACTGTGGTTAAATAGAGAACTGAATTGGTGTGCTAGACCACGGTTGACCTATTTACTAGACACCCTGGGATTCCATCAAGGTTCATAGATGCTGTGTCTCTAGCTTTAGAGAGAGCAGTGATGACTTCTTTTGTGATATCAGACAATGGAATCATAGTGGGAATTTCATCAGAAGTGACTGGATGTGAAAAAGGGGTGAAATTTTCATTGAATGCAAAGGCCAGCAACATTAATATTTCTTTTAGGAGAATATTAGCACTGTCTTCTTCAGCCAACTCAGCATGTTTTTGAGTTTTCCCTTAAGATTTCTGACCTAATTAAAAAATACTTTACAGTTATCTTTTGCAAAGAAGGCTAAGTTTTCCCCTTAAGATTTCTGACCTAATTAAAAAATACTTTACAGTTATCCTTTGCAAAGAAGGCTATTTTAGTGTCCTATTTAGCTTTTGCAGACTTGACAAGTTTCCTGATTTGTCTGTTGTTACTAATGTGCGATTTGTTTTCTGTTGACCACTCTCCTAGTTGGTTTTAGACAGAAATTTCAGCCTTCTCTTGTATAGTCTGTTTATGATTGTGATCCTGTTAAATCAGCCATCAGTCCTGTGTTGGGCTGAATGCCCTCCCTGTACCTTCAGGTATACTGAGTGTTTCTCATTGTACTCATTGGGGATCCTGGAACTAGTGATGGTATGTTATCCCACATGCTGTTTCGAGGTGCTGCAATTTAGTCATCAACTTGTCTTTGGGGTAATTGAGCACTTTCTGGTTCATTCTCCCCTTTCAAATGTCATCCATTCATGGGTGAACTTCAGATGGAATCATTCAACATGATTGGGGGGAAAGACCCCCACAGAAGCACAAGTAGATAATGCAATGGCCAGAGATAATGCATTGGCCAGAGGTCAGGATCAAACTTTGTACCTTGTGCATGGTTGGCGAACACCTTAACCGCTTCACTATCTGGTCTCACTCTCTCTCAGGGCAAAAAAAATATACACCTTCAATCCGCAAAGTTCTTTCCAGTGGTGAGAGCCTAATCTTGCACCTTGTCGTTTAAAGGCACAGACTTTAACCACTGTACCACTCATCCTTTCTGGTGAAAATGAGCTTAAAAAAAGGGGTTTTCAGCTTCATGATTCTCCTTGCATATCAGTCTAGTCAGACGTATGGGTCAGTAGTTTCTTGGGTCTATTGATGACCCACCCCTGGGCAAAGGGATGACTGTTGCTGTCCTTCACTCTACTGGAGCAAAGCTTGCCTGGAGACTGTGGTTAAAGAGAGAACTGAATTGCTGTGCTAGACCATGGTTGAGCTATTTACTAGGCACCCTGAGATTCCATCAGGGTTCATAGCTGCTGTGTCTCTAGCTTTAGAGAGTGCAGTGACGACTTCTTTTGTGATATCAGGCAATGGAATCATAGTGGAGCGTTGGGCGTTTGTCGGGCCTCCTGGATCCAACGGTTCAGTTGGTCCTGCTTCCATCTCTTCAGGTCCACATGGTGGTGACGGACCTGTTCACCAGTCCTTGGTATTCCTGTGGCACTGGTGAGATCATGTGCCAGCAACATTACTATCGGCAGGATTCACAAAGCCTCCGTGTAAGGGTTACAAGGCTTACACGGAGGCTGCAGTTAAATGGTGTGACGTCAGCATGCCATGCATATGCATGAGGGCATGCTGACTCACA
The DNA here is from genome assembly GCF_019279795.1 of Protopterus annectens. Taxonomy (NCBI): domain Eukaryota; kingdom Metazoa; phylum Chordata; order Ceratodontiformes; family Protopteridae; genus Protopterus; species Protopterus annectens. The sequence goes on from NC_056741.1 coordinate 1,513,935,811, forward strand.
CCTAAGGCTAACACGGTCCGTGTAAGACAGTAGGGGGCATGTCCGTAGGGCGAGCCCTGCATACGGACACGCCCCCAGAAGAGTAACAGTCCCGAAAGTAAACCCCCACAACAGAGTCCATGTAAATGTCAATAAACACAACACAACACATGCCCCCACAGACTATTAACATAAAATGTAAAAATGAACATGTTATATTTTTTTTATAAGTTTTAAAGATGTTTGCCCGTGAGTGCGCTTTTGCTGGCGTGCCCGTCGCTTAGCCACAGTTAGCAGTCAGTGGAAAAGCATATAAGAACTAAATATGCAAAGTAAGCCAAGAAGCAATAGCGTAGCCATAGAGACATCGGCTGAAGAGGAGGCAGTCATGGTTCGAGTCCCCACAACATCAAATTTTATTTTTAGTGAAATAAGCATGAAACAATCCCCTGACATATATGTACATGTATAAAATTATTTTTATGCAAAATGTAATGAAATGGGCCATGTATTATGAAGAAATGTGTGAAAAAAAAAACAAATGTCAGAAGTGCCCATAGCTGAGCTACACTCTAACAAGCTGAGTATATCTGCCCGTAGGTGAGCAGTGGTTTAACAGGTGTAAAATGAGTGCCCGTAGGTGAGCAGTGGTTTAACAGGTGTAAAATGAGTGCCCGTAGGTGAGCAGTGGTTTAACAGGTGTAAAATGAGTGCCTGGGGTCGAGCAGAGTCCTGACACTCTGAAACTGTGTGCCCGTAGCTGAGCTGAGTGTAATATGCGTGCTGACAGCCAAACGGTGCGTAAGCCAGTGTGACCTGTTTGCGCGGAGCTGCGCATCACGCCAACAAGCTAACCGACGGGCAACATTGAGCAAGCTGTATCAAAACTGCCTTTACACAGACGCACCTCCTAGCCTGTGTAGACAGTCATAAAATATAAAAAGCAATGGCCAGGCTCGAACCCAGGATACCATGCACCATAGTCAAAGTACTGAACCACTAAGCCATGACAGTTGCTCTAAGAAATGCAGTAATAGCATATATATAGGAATGAATGGAAAGAGAAGCATGACAAAGCAGGTTTTGTGAAGCTGATACATTTCCAAAATGGTCAATCACAGATAAGTGCGGGAAAAATGCATTCATAAGTCCCATAGGCAGGAATACACAGCATAACTGATTGTGGAACTGATTTGCAGTCAGGATGGCAGGTATAGGAGAGGGTAGTTGCTTCCAAGCACAGAGGTGGGGTGTTGAGGAGTCCAAATATATGGTTTGGCTCCTCGTCCATGATCATGAGGCCCAACTCATGCAGGGCCAGGTCCTGTGGGGAGCATATAGGGCTGAGGCATGGGACCAGTTGGCACATGATCTCACCAGTGCCACAGGAATACCAAGGACTGGTGAACAGGTCCGTCACCACCATGCGGACCTGAAGAGACGGAAGCAGGACCAACTGAACCGTTGGATCCAGGAGGCCTGGCAAACACCCAACGCCCCACTACTGAGTAAGTTACATGTAATTATTTATGTAGAAAGTTAACCTAGCTGATATTATGGAGATGTGTATTCCAATATTACTTAATTTATATTGCAGCTGCAGGTGTCCGTTCCGCGAATCGTCGAGCCTATGCCGATAGGCTTGTGCAGTTGCACCACCAGGCAGGTTAGTAATTCTCTCCCTGTAACTGTTAAAAAATAAAAGTATGACAGCTTGCAAAAGAGTGCAGTGTAGTCACCTATTAATATAAAGTGCAAGTAACAGTGTAAGAGAGATTCTGCTAGTACTGTGTGATTACATAAGTGTGATGCAGCCTGTAATCCAAAACTAAAAATGAAACAAGTCTGAAATAAAGATGTTCCACCTGTAATATAATAGTACATAACCTGCAGCAGGCTGAAAAGTACAGCTACACAAGCTGAGTAAAACACATGTGTGAAATATATCCCCGTTTAAATTCTGAAACATGACACAAGTGAGACTGTTGGAAAGGATTGTTATAACTAAGTAAAACATGTCAATAAAGCCTAGAATTAAGTACCATCCTGAATTGTAAAAATAAAACAAGTGAGAGAGTGTGAGAAAGAGGTATGAATCCACCAATAAAGTAGCAATAACTCCTGAATAAAGTATACTGCAGTCAGTACAGAATGAAATGAATGTGACAGGCACAACCAAACAGCAAAATGTGTGGAAAAAAAGTACTGAAGCTGGAATGTGTGTCCCAAAATCTGGATATGTTGCTCTCAGTTTGCAATATGCAGATAGTATGGTTGTATGAAATACCAAACATCCACAGTTGTCTAGAGCCATATAAAGCAAATGTAGCAGGATGATGTAGCTGAACAGAGCCAGATATGAATGTGTATGAATAAAAATGAAATGTATATTGATGTAGCAGTAACATTCCTATCACCAACATGCATACGTTTACACATAGGAAACTCTAGTCAGACCTGTAGTGTGTATATATCTGCAGCTAGTAGAAATGTACAGCATATGTATAGGTATCTGAAGTTGTTAATGAAATATTTCTTCACCCTACCCTATAAACACAAATAATCCATTCCACATGAAATGGGTATGTGTATTCACAATTAACTCCCCTGGATAATTGTCCTGTTGGTTCATACATATTTGCATGTATGTTGATGCATGTGCCCTGTTCATACATCCAAACATGATGGCCTGTTGCCATCACACAACCCTGCATGTTGTTGGATCATGTATTGTTGTTCAAATTATGCATGTGTTATGCTTGCTGTTCAACGGCTTGAATTTATGGGTGTTTGGTTAATGGGAATACTAATGCATGCTGTTACAACTAATTGTGAATGGTATTGCACGTTACTAACCCAAACTGTCATTAAATAATGCAAAACATAGGACGACAGGGAAGGCGGGTTCCAGCGGACCCACCTCTCCCACCTCAGCTGGCGAGTGCACCTGGCAGTAGTTCCCAGGCCGGACCCTCCTCCAGTGGCCCTGTGACACCTGCAGGTGGAAGCACTGCAGGGAATGGGGCTCATCCCCCCTCTGCAAGCGTGGCCGGAGGAGAACATCCACTCACCCTCCGTAGTGTCCAGACTGTGGTGCGTAGGGAGATCCGGCACTCTGTGCTTGGGCCCCTACGCCAGCTTGAGGCATGGGTGGCACAACTCACGGGTGTGCCTGCTGCCTGTCCTACACAGCCCCCAGCACAGCCCCGTCCTGGGCAGTGAAGGCAGAGTGGCAACTGCCCATGGGTGGGGATCTCAGTTCCACTGTTGCCATCTCTGGGCTCATGGGCTTGAGATATCCAAACATCCATCCCCGTCAATTGTGTAACCCCCCCACATGTGTCATACACCACCCCTGTATGTGTCTTGTTTGTCTTGTCTGTTAACCTCCCCTACCTACCTCCCCAGCTATACTGACTTCCTGTACCTGACATACCACTCTCACCTGAAAAAAAAAAAAAGGGCACTCTGTACCCACAAAAAAATTATGCCCCATACATAGCTGCCCATTTTGCACATATGTCTGCTGGACATGTAAACTGGCAATTACAATTGGCTGTACAACAAATATTATTGTTGTCCTCACACCTCTCTCAGGGGTGGAAGGTTTCAAATTTCACACCAAATTACAAACATATGCACAGCTGTTGCTGACGAAGAAATGGGCAGCTATGGGCCTTTCCTACATCCCTCATGCAAAACCCGAGCTTGTTTTCCTACTGTCCTACCCTCTTTGTGCCCCCTTTTTCACCACTTTCCTATCTCCCCATTTTCTTTTCTTTAAAAGAAAATAGCTGGTCTTGAGAGTAAGCACTTTTAAGCAGTAGTAAGCGGGAGTGCGCTTCTGTGTGCTTAGCTAAGCGTGTGTGCGTGAAGCTAAGCGGCAGTGCGCATGCGTGAGCTCCACGCAAACCAGCGCTAACCTGCTTACAACTGCTTAAAAGTGCCTTAGTCACTCTGAATGACAAGGTCTGTACTTTTCTCAGCAACAAAATAAAATACCTCCATCAGTCTCGAACACACTAGTCTGCATGACTTACCACTAAGCCATGACTGCTATACAAGAGCATTGTGCTGAAAGAAATATATCCTAAAATAGTAGAAATTCATGTAAAGGGAATATAGCAAGCCTAGTACAAAAAGCATGTAATGTATATTTACTGTCAAATCTAGTGGATTTGTAAAATAGTACTGTGTGATGAGAAACAGCCATGCTAGTTGGTAGCTACTAGGTAATAATGTCACAGTAGCATCTGGCAAGCCACACACATACTCAGAGCAGGATAAACACTGACATAGTTGAATAGTTAAGAGATCAGACATATCAACTGTGACTGAGTTACAGGGATGTCCCTTATGTGAAAACAAATGTCAACTGTGCCCCACTGACACCCTGTCAAATGTACTAACAGTAGGCAGAAAGGTGTAACTACACATGCAATGGTAACTATGAATGACAGAAAGTATGCACCACTTGCACATCACAAATGGTGTACTAATACATATGCTCGAAATAACCCACAGTCACAACTGCAGAATATCAGAATATTTCATTGGAGTATCCCACTGATATGTACCATTCCATGAGGCTGATAAAAGATGCACCTGAGAGTATCTGAGGCCTGCTCAGCAGCATGATCAAATACCCTTGTAAGTGTCAAGGCCCACACCATGGCCAGACCACACTGCATGCAATAACACCCTACCACAACAAACACATAGGGAATTGCTGCCCAAACAGATTTAGCAAGCATTACAAGCTGTGAATGTAAATGGAAAATAGGAAAGCCATAGCAACACATTACAGAAAAGACACCTAGCAGGCATACAAGGAGTGAATGTAAAGGCCAAATATTGAAGCCATAGCAACAGATTGCAAGAGCCACTGCTATATACCAGTTACACCACAATCCCAACAGGAAAGCACACACACCCATATACACAGTATTACTAGTCGTAGGTGTCAGTTTACATACACACGGAGAAGAGGACACTGGAGGAAGGAATACTCAGCTTACAGAACAACATGCATTACAGTGTCTACAACACAGCCTGAAATATGAAAGACATACCAACCCTTACACTCACAGAACAGTGTCCACAGCAAACCAGCATGGTCCCCACCCTGATAATCTGAAAGGGCTACGCCTACCTAACAGATCTTTTTATAACACTGTCCTGTAATCACAGTGAGAACTGCAATCACTACACAACAGGCTGCATGCAATTAGTAAATGCTGGCTAACAATTGGTGCAGAGGCCATCACATGGACATGTGCAGATACCTACAAAAGCATCCTGTACTCCCAGTCCACACATGCAATACTTTCATTGCACCATCTGGAGGTAGAGACAGAGAGAGAGAGAGAGAGAGAGAGAGAGAGAGAGAGAGAGAGAGAGAGAGAGAGAGAGAGAGAGAGAGAGAGAGAGAGAGAGAGAAATAAAAAAAAAACAGTAACAACAAAACAAAGAGGCTGTCAGCAGGCCAAGTAACTGCAAGCCTACGCAAACAGGTGCAACAAACACAGGTAATGTAAAGTACTACTATAATAGTCTACATACTGTGAACCCTCCAGATGTGTTATTGCTCTGTATCTATGTATATGAAGATGTGCATATGGCCGGGTACATACTGCAACTGTCACTGAAGGCTCTACATACATATGTATGTGAAGGTAGCTATGTGCACATAGCAGTGTAGGTTGTAGTGCAATGTACAAGTAGGTTGTACAGTAATGGATGTTCATCAGTACGTTACTGTGTGTATACATATGTGGAACTAAAAAGGAGTATATATATCTATCTATCATGTGTATACATATGTATATCGAGATATGTATGTATATATATATATATATATATATATATATATATATATATATATATATATATAATATGCATATGTGTATACATTGATAGAGAGGGATGTAGAAATACATAGACATATATAGTTTCACAGTGTCATAGTTTAGTACTAGGCTATCTGCAGGCAGTGTATAGAATAGATTTAGAAAATGCGCCTCTGTATAGTAGTGACACAGTGAAGACCCCCGTACATAATAGCATTAGTTTACTGTGCCTCTGTCTAGTAGTGACACAGAGATGACCCCTGGTGTAAACCTATGATCTCCCATCCACTCGTCAAGAATTCACATGAAGAGTGTCAGTGAGGGTCTCTGCCTAACATGAACTGGGATCCTATTCCACAGTATGGGAAGCCTCTGAGTTATGGATCTGTCCCTACAGCATGTCCTATTCATATATGTGCCGAGGTTTAAACCTGTAGCTGTTGTGGTTCTGATGGATTTGGATTGTACGAGGTGGAACATGTCCATCAATACCTGATTGGACATGGCCTTGTATGTCAGGCACAGATCACCCCTAAGTAGGCGGTATGCTATGGAATAGAGCATGAGTTTCTTTAGTCTGGCAGCATATGACATTTGTTGGAGACCCTTGATCCTCCTGGTGACGTACTTATGGGGTCCCCCTAGCTGTTGCAAGTGTCAGGTGAGGTACATACCAAAAGGGGCATAGTACACAGTCATGGGCCTGTTAAGGGAGGAGTATAGGGGTACAATGACCTCTTTTGATCTGGATGTGAATCCCTTCATGATAAGGTGGGCAAGGTAGGAAGTCTATCCAACCACTTTGGCAACATAGGTGTCAATGAGAGGTCAGTATCGATTAGTGTCCCCAGGTCTCTGATTACTTTGTCTGTACTCAGTGGGTTACTGTCTATGTGATAATATGTGGGTATCTTGTCCGTCCGAAAGGGTATGACTATACATTATTTGGCATGCAGTTTAAGGCCATGACTCTGGCACCAGTTGTTGGTTTCCGTGAGGCCTTTCTGTAGGATGTATGTGTCAGCTGGTGTATCGACTATGGCGCCTAGTATGCAGTCATTTTTGAAGATTGTCAGCCACTACCCTCCCATGTTTGCTTCCACATCTGAGAAATAAATGCCGGACATGAGCGGTCCCAGGACAGAGCCCTGTGGGACACCACTTGTGACTGGCTCTGAGTCTGACATGGCACCAGTGAGTTTGACTTTAGGGTTTCTATCCGTTAGCCGGTTTGCAACCCATCTTGTGACATATGGATTTACATTTAAGCTGTTGAGCATGTCTATGATGCCAGAGTGGGGTATTGTGTCGAAAGCCGTAGGCAAGTCCAGGTAGGCTGTATGGACCGCTGTGCCCTCGTCAATGGCTCTAGTGACTGATTTGAAAAGGTCAACCAGGTTCATAAGGAAGGATCTGCCCTCTACAAAGCTGAACTGGGTGGGATCAAGTGTCTGTAAGTCCCCAATGTCTCTGTGTATGAGTTCCATAATGATTCTTTCCATAGCGTTGCAGACCAGGCTGGTTAAGCTTATGGGGAGGCAGTTACCAGGGTCTGTAGAGGTGCCTCCTTTATGGAGTGGGACTACTGTTGCTGTATGCCAGTGTCCAGGTACATATTCTGTAGTAAGGCTACGGTTGAATAGCATTTTATGTGCGGGTTTAGCTCCCCTTGGAGTTCACGTAGCATGCAACCTGCGATACTGTCGGGTCCCATTGATGCTGTGTTTACAGCTTTGCTGAGGGCGGTTCTCAGCTGGACATCTGAGATGACAGGGAGGTTACAGTCAGCTGGGATAAGTAATTCCTCATGTGGGGGTGAGGGAGGGGAGAAATCTGCACTGAACCTGTCTGCCAGAATGTTGGCAATATCTGTGTGTTCAGTGTAGCTTTTGTCACTGTGAACTAACACTGAACATATCTGAGGGTTTCCACCCAGGTGTCAAACATAGCAGAAGAAGGCCTTGTGGTTATCTGTAGTGTCCATAGCGATGTCCCTCTCATTGTTGGCCTTGCATGTTTGTATGAGAGAATGTATCTTTCTACTAGTGCTGATCAGAGATGCCTTATCTTTATGGAATTCTGCTCTGTCATGCAGTAGCTACCTTCTGTTGTTATACAATTTGTTCATGGCTGGGGTCCACCAGACAGGACACCTGCCCTTGGTGGAGAGGGTCTTGGTTTTATTTGGGATTGCATGATCCATGCATTCTTGAAGATGTCCATAGAAAGCATTTGTGAAGGAGTCTGCATTGTGGGATGTGGTTTCCACTGGCCCAGTGGGCTTAAAGGATACCAACTCAGTTGTAAGAAGTGTAAAGTCGGCATGTGAGAGGTTTCCCACTGTAGTCTTTTGTGTTGTGGGGGAGGTGGGATATGTATATCCAGGGTGATTAATCTGTGGTCAGATGTGACTAGTGAGGGGTGTACTTCCGGTGTGTAGCACATTGTCCCCTTGTTTGTGATGATCAGGTCTAGTATATTATCTCCCCTTGTGGGAGAGGCGACTAGCTGTTCCATTGCATTTGACTTAGTGAATTCCGGGAACCTTTGGGCTATGGTGTTTGGGCTAGAATACTGCACCCAGTGTATGTTAGGGTAGTTGAAGTGTCCCAATATGATGGTGTGTGGTGGGACATTCATATCCTCCAATGTCTTCAGGAAGGCTGACTGTGGTTCCTGAGATTGGGAGGGTGGTCTGTTACATGCTACCAGTTGTATAGCAGGTTTGTCTATGGTTATTTGCACCTGGATGGTCTCTGATGCTTCATGTGTTGCCACTAACCTGGAGGTGTGGGTGTCCATCATGAATATGGACACTCCCCCTCCCTTTTTGTTTTGGCCCGAGTTTTGGGGCCAAAAAGCATGATACGAGGTATAGCCTGGTACCACTGGTGTGCTCTCAGGAGCCTTGAACCAGGTTTCACTTACTGCACAGTCATCGAGATTGGTAGAATATGTACGTACAGATATATGTAATACACACATACATATATAGATATATGTAGATACATATACATATACAGATAGATCTGACTGACAACAGATATGTCTGTATATGACTATCTCTCTCTCTCTGTCCCACCCCCTCTCACTCTCACTCTCCCTCTGTCTCTCTCTCACTCTCTCCTCCTCTCTCCCCACATCCATATGTATATATCTACATCTATATATACATATTATATACATATATACATATATATAAAATATATATATACATATATAAATATATATATATATATATATATATATATATATATAACACACACACATATATATATATATATATATATATATATATATATATATATATATATATATATATATATATATATACATACATACTGTGTGAGGCACATGTGTGCAGCTGTATTGCAACAGGTGCCTGGTGTCAAAGGCATGGAGTGAACACCAGTGTGGATACTGGAAAACCATACCCCATTCAAAAACACTGACACCAGTAACCACCACATATGTGCATGCCTACCCACCACTGCATGTGTCAGGGGGGAACAGGGGCAACAAGTGTACAATAGGCTCCCCATTGATATACACAGTGGCACACTAGTCCTGTAATACCTGTACATGGAATGTGTCAGTGGACATGGTGTGTCTGCTATGGACATGTAGGTCACTGTACCCCTCTACACCCCACAATGTCCTACACGGTATGTACCTCCCATGACAGCTACAGATATGGAGAAGGACACAGACATATGCAAGTAACTGTGTCAATGCACTCAAACACAATACCTATGCAGAGTGACTGACAAGACCACAGAGCACACACAGACTACCTACATAGAGGTTACCACTGCTGGATATACATAGTTCGGTCACACCCATGACAGTTGTCTAACAACCATGGTAACACCTCCAACAAGCACAACACAAATTACCTATGTCTGTCGTCCTTGTCACTGAAGTATAGAGCACATGGTGGAGGTACAGGACCCTACCCACAGATACGACATACCCTGTAGTAAACCACACAGAATTAAGAAGCAAGGCTCCCCATGAGTAGATGTCAGACATACCCCTGCTGAATGTTATGCAGATAGGTAATATGCCAGATGAGTCACCCTGTGTAACTGTTTGTAAGGAGCAGGTACGATCATAACACATGTGTCACAAGGGGCGGGGTAGCATAACAGTATGCTGCTGTAGGCCCAGGGCCAAAAGCATACTACCTACCTAAGACACAATGCACACCCATGAACACATTGCAAATGAAATATGTGAGGTGGAATGAGTGTACCAGTGACTGGGTGCATGTTATGTACTGGTGTGATTGCTCACCATGACTGTCTATCTGTCATGGTAGTGTGTGTCCTTGGTGTGAGGCCAGAGACAGATTTGTGAGGTATTGCGATCAACACATACTACATTGCCATATGTTGTGCTGTGTTACCCTGTATGTCACTGTGGTGAAGGTAGGGGTATGGCAAGTAAGAGTAGTGTGCATTACCAGTGAAATATGTAATGTGCATTGTGTGCAGTGCATGGGCTGATAATGTTCCCCATACAGTACCTTGATACAAACCCCCAGTGTGAGGATGTGCATTGTACCTGAACCAGTGTGCTGACTGCTGCAGTATACTAGTCTGTCGTATGGAGTGTGCCAGGTACTGTTGCACAGTTGTCAGATGAGCACTGATATCTGGTCATTTACATGTGTATCCCCCAATAGACAGGCAGATGCTATATATGGTGGTTAAGTTATATCACTACAGTCGAGAATTATGTGTATTATGTGTGCCATAGTTTGCTGACAGATATTGCTGACATATTTTCCTTCTCCTTTTCAGGGCTATGGTTCACCAGTGGAACCCTGTGTACTCTGCTGCAGAGGAGGAAGAGATACACCAGAGCCTGGTGCGGGATTTCGCAATACTCTTTTCCCGCACCAGCCAGAACCAGCAGGAGAGGGCTGCACTGTGGCAAGACCTGGTCCATCGGGTAAATGACATAGGCACACATAACCGGACATATGAGCAGGTACGCCATCACTGCAGTGATTTAATTAGAAATGTCCATCAGCGTGCGTCAGATATCCACAGGCAGCAGCTTGCCACAGGTGGTGGGGTGTCTAGACATCCCCCCCTCACCAGACTGGAGGGACTACTCCTAAGTGTTGTGGCTCCAGCCCAACAGCAACAGCAGCAGCATACATGTGTAATGATGGAGGCTGGAGCCACCCAGCAGCAGGACATGGAGTGTGCAGGTAACATGCCATGTGTATAGCTGACCATTCTGTACACTGTTAGGTTATGCATGTGTGAGGTGTGTCCTCATTTTGTCACTGTAATCTTGGTAATTATTGTACAAGAGTGATATTCTCAATATCAGCAGTAGACCTGTGGATCTCACTGTTGCACTACTGAACTGTATCATACCCACAGTATCAATGGCACAGTTGTGCCCACTGACAATAAATGTCTCTTTTTTGCAGGTCCCTCTGGTGTAAAAGCAAGGCAGCCTATCCATGCTGGTGAGTGTGTAATACCGTTACCTTCAATACTCTTGATACTAACAGTAATAATAGGCTGAAGCAGTAGTGCTATGTGTTTGATTGCAGGTGTGTTTGTGTCTGTGTGTTGATATCTCATATACTGAGGTGTGTGTATGTGTGCATGTGTGCATGTGTGCATGTGTGCATGTGCCCATGTGTGCATGTGTGCATGCGCGCATGTGTGCATGTGCCCATGTGTGCATGTGTGCATGTGCGTATGTGTGCATGTGCCCATGTGTGCATGTGCGCATGTGTGCATGTGCCCATGTGTGCATGTGTGTATGTGTGTATGTGCCCATGTGTGCATGTGTGCATGTGCCCATGTGTGCATGTGTGTATCAGTGGTGACATTGTGTACACATTGTTAACTGTGTTTTTTGTCTTACTCCCACAGGTTCTGGTGCTGCTCTGGTGTTGTGCAGCAGGGAACCTGAATCAGCTGCTGTGGATAGTGATAATGATGATACCTGTGTAATGGCACAGGTAGGTGTACCAGGGTCCGTCATTGGTCAGCCAATTGACACTACACAGCTGTCGACCCCATCAATGCGCACGGTCATCCTGCCAATACATCCTTTGTCACCAATGTCCCTAGGTGATGGACAGGATACAGTGAGCATTGACCAGGGTAATGTGGTATCGGTGGAACATGCATCCCCACACAGCAGCCATGGCCAGGGTCCTGACATGGTACCACACAGGCAGACGTCCAGGGGTTCTCGTGGGAGCATCCGTGGGCATACCGCCCCTGTCAGACGTGCCCACAGAGGTCTTTCAACCTCAGCTATGTTTCGGGCTGTAATGCAGGCACAGTCACGTATGGAATGGTACACCAGACAGGGTCTGAGGGAGCTGAGAGCATGTCACACAGGTATGAGTGAAAGTATGCGTGATGTTGCAGCTGCCATCCGTAACTTCACCAAGGTCATTGACAGACGTTGGGGGGACACATTAGATCTGTTCCACAACTATATGTCCATGAGCCAGGGCAATGGTGGACGGTTGAAGCGGCGACGTGGCCGTATGCCAGCAACAGCAGCAACTGGCAGCCGTCGCGGACGACAACAGGCCCACGGCCGCTCACATAGTGCCAGCAGCAGCCCCAGTAATGCTGGGTCTGTGCTGTCATCAGACCATCCCAGGAGACCACGTGCACATGGCGCTGGACAGTCCCAACAGGGACCTGTCTCCAGTCACCAACCACCTGCTTCTGATGACAGTACCCAGTCTGGCTTAGTACCTGATACGGTCCGTAGCACCCCTGCCAGGCACAGGTACCGTGTCCGTGGCCACAGACAGTGATCTGTATGACCTGGCAGGTACAGTCTGTGGCTGTCTACAAACACCTGTATATGGCAGCCATGAGGTGGGACTGTGTGCATGCATACACACATGCAAAGTGATAACACCTAGGGCTACCGCATACATGCACACACTGCATCAACATTGCCCCATCTTGTACTGCTGTCCCTCACCAACACACACACACACACAGACATGTCAATTGGTTGTATCAGTGGCAGACTCAGGCATACCAGGTACACACCCTGTGCATATGATGAAACTGTGCCACCTCCTGCAATCTGTAACATCGGTGCAGGAACAGGTTAACATGGTGCTGATGCACAGGGTGACTACATAGAAGTGTTGTAATAGTATGATGTTGACAACAGTACAGTGTAATTATATCATTGTGGGTATATACCAGCATGCCTGATGCAGTTATAGTATGAATGTCATTGTATTGTTTTGTACACCCATAGTAATTACCATAGTGTACTGTCTGCACATCTTTGCATACTGGTGGTGAGGCTGTCAAGAGATGGCCACCTACATAGGTAGCACAGGGGATACGACAATGTACATTTTGATACTCAGTGATGGTCATGTCAACTGCGAGTTGCATGCTGTCCACACTCGACTCTGCAATGAAGATGTCTGAGGATGTTGATATCTGTGCAGTACTAGACAACAGGTTCAAGGCTCACAAGAGCACACAAGCACTACAAGGTCACATCTCATACCATGCATGACAGCACCAAAACACAGAACTAACTATGACAGGAGAGAGAGTCTCCATACATGTCAAGGATACTGTGGTGCCAGGACAGGTAGCATACATCATACTAAGTCTGGAACTGCTGAGTGAGGGCTCAGTGTCTGTTATTTGACATGTGTATTATTACAGGTATGAGCACTTGGGTATCAGGGCAGTTATTCAACATTACGAAGGTACGTGGTCTATACACTTGTGGGGGGTGTGGCTGTATCCAGCCTGTCTGACCTGTGAATATCTGGGTACAGGCTTATAGTGCCTGCATATATGCACTGTTACCTACTGGAAGTCGTACACCTTGTTTGTTGTAGCATAGTCTACATACAGGCCTGCTGACTGTAGCTTTGTTTGTATGCATGTTTGCTTGTTATGTTCCTGAAACACTGATTCCGCCTGCAGTGCAGATTTACAGTGCCTCTGTGGATCCCTAGTGACATCTGTATTGCTTACTGTACTGATGTCCATGTCTCACTTGACAGAACGTCACTGTTTGTCCTGTTTGCATGTAGGTTGCCTGTAACACATTGCATATGACTTACCTCGCATTTGCTCAAGACAGCATCCATATATGCCAGCACTAACAAATCAGGAGCACTACACCCTCACATACTCACCTTGAGTACCTTGTTCCCCATTGGCCCTATGTGTCATACTTAGTATGGGATTCACAATGCTATGGTAGCATGTACAAAGGTCACCTGTCAATCTACTCTCTGGTCCAGTTGGTGAATCTGTGAGTCATGTGGCAATGTTACAGCTGCCTCATGTACACAGACAACCCTCTCCCCTTCCCATACACTTACAACACATGTGAGAGATGCAACCACATAGCCAAACTGGGGGCTAAGTTCTCTTAACTCAGTACTGGCATACCCTGTCAGGTGGAGTGGGATACTACAGTGAATACAGTACCAGTCTCCCATACACCTGCCACGACCGCAATCCAAACACAGAAACACACAGGTACATTATTGGACTCTCAGAATAGCATCCTGCCTGAGCAGCTGACACCTGCAAAGCAGACACACAAGCAAACGTTAAGCCAGAGCAGAGCACGTGCAACACATAGCTCACAAAGCCTGTGTGCCAAACAGTCACAGGCCATACAGCTTGACAACACACCTGCTACATTTGTATGAGGTACCTCTATCGTAAGGTACACTGAGGTCCTGCTCACCAGGCTGAACAAGGTGAAGGTCACGCTGAGATGCCCGTCGGGCACTATGATCCACCACATAACACAAGCATACCGGTCACTCCAAGGCATGTAGAAGTATGAGTCAGTCATTGTCTGTGCCAGTGTGTATGACCTCTGATGCACCTCCCTGGACTACATGTTAGGGGGCATAGAGGGGCTGTCTGAGCTTGCGGCACAGGCTGGTATGACCCTGACCTTGAGTAGCATCTTACCCTCACCAAGAATGCTGCCACAATATGTAGACAGGATGATCAGTTTCTGCAATTAACGTATGTTTCGGTGACATTCAAAGGGGATCCAATGCCTGTCAGTGTGGGATTACATGCTGGACAAGCCACATTGCTTTGCTTGGGACAGCTTGCACGTGTCACCCATGGACCGTTGTATATTGGCAGAGGCTGTTGCTACACACATAGTGCCTTTGTATGCAAGGCTGACATTACATAGCCACCTACACAGGCATCACACGGGATAGGACACTAATAGAAATGCTACTCAACAGCAGCAGTGTAAACCTCAAGATGCATGCAGTGGAAACTGTCCTTAGCATGGGGTACAGCAATATCCGTGCAGTAACAGACTCCTGGTACAAGGCCCCCAGGTGCACACCATCACTGCCAGGTCATACCTCATACCATGCTTGTCGTCCCCTACACATGCACCAAACCAGAACAGGGGGGATGTATCCAAAGGCACCTCAGATACACACACCCCCAGGTTGGTGGCACAGCACAAAGCATCAGAGCCTATCCATGTGCAACTAACAATGGGTTAGACTGCCTTCAGGTTCATAGCCTGGCACACACCACCCTCCCATACCCAGGAAACCCACTTGGCCTTCCTAACAACACTGGGAATATGACGGTCTCTACAAACACCATCATATGGGTGGACTGCGACTACCCAAACATAGAGTGTGAGCATTACTCTAGCTCTAAGACCCTATCTGAAGGGTTCTTAGCATTCATTCCCTGCATTGCTATGGAACAACTTGTTACCACTCCCACAAGAGGTGACAACATGCTGCACCTCTTCATCACCAACATGTGGACTATATGCTCCAGACCAGTCATGTATCCCTCACTGGTGGGATGACACCATCTACAGCCCACACTGTATATTCACATACCACATGCAGCCCCTGCACAGAACACCACAGTCATACAGTTGTCTAATGCATATTCCATGTATTCACATGAGGCAGGCTTCGGACATGGGAACTATTGCAGTTCACAGGTACATATGTGTAGGTGGCACACACATACATCATGTGTGCATTGACATTACTGATATAATGCATGCCATGCAATATTGGGAACAACACCCCACACACATGGACAAACTGTGTGACAAAAATACACATGGCGTTTGCAGGATACAAACCCCTACCTAACTATGTTAGGTTACTTGTGAGAGACGCAGTAGCAGAGTGTGCTATTTGCATTAGTGGGAGGATTGCTTTCTCCTGCTGTACTTATAGGGTGCTGACATCATCAGTGTTTAGACAGTGGAATATGCAGCATGTGTTGTGTAGTAATAGTTGCCAAAAGGGACATTTCTCTTACACATAGAATTGCACACACACTACTCCCCCCATGCAGTCACACTCACACTGAGCAAGTGCAGGATTCAGACCCCTACCTAACTATGCTATGACACTTGTGAGAGACACAGTAGCAGCACGTGCTATTTGCATTACTGGGAGGATTGCTTTCTCCTGCTGTACTTATAGGGTGCTGACATCATCAGTGTTTAGACAGTGGAATATGCAGCATGTGTTGTGTAGTAATAGCTGCCAAAAGGGACATTTCTCTTACACATAGAATTGCACACACTACTCCTCCCCACACAGTCACTGAGCACTTGCAGGATTCAGACCCCTATCTACCTATGCTATGACACTTGTGAGAGACGCAGTAGCAGAACATGCTATTTGCATCAATGGGCAGATTGCTTTCTCCTGCTATACTTATAGGGTGCTGACATCATCAGTGTTTAGACAGTGGAATATGCAGCATGTGTTGTGTAGTAATAGTTGCCAAAAGGGACATTTCTCTTACACATAGACTTGCACACACACTACTTCCCCCCACAAAGTCACACACACACTGAGCACTTGCAGGATTCAAACCCCTTCCTAACTATGTTATGACACTCATGAGAGACGCAGTAGCAGAGCACGCAATTTGCATTACTGGGTGAATTGCTTTCTCCTGCTGTACTTATAGGATGCTGACATCATCAGTGTTTAGACAGTGGAATATGCAGCATGTGTTGTGCAGTAATAGTTGCCAAAAGGGACATTTCTCTTACACGTGGAATTGCACACACTACTCCCCCATACACATTTACACACACACTGAGCACTTGCAGGATTCAAACCCCTACCTAACTATGTTATGACACTTGTGAAAGACGCAGTAGAAGATCGCGCTATTCAAATCACTGGGTATCATTTCTGCTCCTAACATATGTATAGTGTGCTGACATCATTATGTATGAAGAGGTATGTACATCTGTTACTATCCATCAGTACAGGGGAGAGCATATCTATGCATTAACTTTGCACAGGCACAGTGGCCTACTGTACTGCGGAGGCAGACGCCAAATACACTGTGGATAGCCTTCTGTATTCCCTAGGGACAACAGCCTAGTATTGCACTCTACGGCCATATGTTTACCTGTCAGATGCAAGTATCTGTTGCTCATATACTGTTTGTGGGTCTTTATTGCCATAGCCTTCCCTATCTCTATGAACAACTTGTGTACTGTGGAAGATGTTTGCATATGAGTGGGATCCAGTACTTTACTTATGTCTCTGTTGTAATTTCACTGTGTGCACTGGGCAGATTTCTGTATTGTGGGAGGTTCCTGTGTTAACACATACAAATGCCAGATATGTGTGTGCAACTGCTGAACTGTGACATGGCCTAAGTGTGTGAGCATGCCCAGTTCACAGTTTCTATGGCTTCTTGACTGACACGTCTCATTTATCTAAGTGTGCGAGCATGCCCAGTGTGACCTTTCCTTATGTTGGGATCTGTGGTCCACCACATTTGTGTTTGTGTGTGGACGCCATCTATATTTCACATGTACAGTTGAGTGTTGGACATCGGGTTGTGTTCTTACTGCCCAACTGCTTTGTGTCTGAACCTAACAGGCATTATGCTGTGCCTGCAGGGTCACCATGGGATAGTTTGCATACAGTTGTCAACATCCTTTCCTACTGACCAAACAGTTGTATTGTCGTATAGTGTACTGGTGCAGTAATTTCACTGTGGTGGACAGTATCATCGGTTTCAGTCCTATCACTGCTTGTAATATTTATAGTGAGCACACCAGACTGGTTGAGGGCCAGTTGTGCAGATATGACCATGTTGCATTCTGTTCAGATATGGACAGCATAGTACATGATTGTCCGACATTGTTAATGTATTCCACAGCTTGTGTGGACAGTGACAAACAATGGCCATGTGCCCTAGTCCATTTGTAATGCTAGTCAGAGAGTGTTTGTCCTTCAACACACATTTACTGGTGTTTGCCATGACATATGTCAAGGTTAGTGTGCTGTGCCTCTGTCTACCCATGACATACAGGTGATATCCAGGGTACACCTACCATCTCCCATCCAGTCATCATGATTCCTCTGGATGACAGTCAATGAGGGACTCCCTGGATAACCTGTACTGGGAGTTTAGTCGTGAGTGGAGTGAGCTTCTGGGTTATGGACCAATCGGTACAGCATGTCCTGTTTATGTCTGTGCTGGGGTTCAGGCCTGTCAGCTGCATAGGTCACCAGTATTCAGATTTTACGTAGTGCCAAATATCCATTGATACCAGCTTGGTCATGGCTTTATACATCAGGCACAGTTCACCTCCAGCCAGGGGGTATGGCACTGTGCGGAGCTGCAGTTTGTTTATTCAGGTTACACATGGCATCTGTTACAGCTCTGTGATCCTCCTGGTGGGGTATTTGTGGGGTCTTTCCAGTTGATGCAGGTGTCTGCTAAGGTACATCCCTGAAGGGCCATTGTACACAATTGTGGGGCTGCTAATGGATGACTGGAGAGGCACATTGACCTACCCTGACCGAGCTGTGCTTACCTTCATGATTAGGTGGGTATATGGTATGTTTCTGTAACCACTACAGACACATGGTCGTCACATGCAGGATATCTATCACCTTGCGTCCCCAGGTCTCTTATTGCTCCTGATGTACTTACTGGGTTAACACTTATGTGGTAATTTCTGGCCATGTACTGTGTTTCCAGAGGGGGTGACTATACACTATTCTGCATTTAGCTTGTTGACATGGCTGTAGCACCACTTGTCTGTTTCTATGTGTGCCTTTTGTAGGTTGCTTATGTCAGCTGGTGGGTCCGATATGGTGGGCAGTTTGTAGTCCTCTGCGAACCTGTTCAGACAGAGTCCTTCCATGTTGGCCTGTACCTATGTGACATATATAGCATACAAGAGAGGTCCCAGGACCATGCCTTGTGGGATGCCAGTTGTACCTGGTTTGCAGTCTGACATGGCTGCAGCATGTCTGACCAGGTCAGTACTGTCCTTGAGCTGGTTTGCAACCCATCTACTTGCATAGGGGTTTATAGTTAGGCTGGTGAGCTTATCTGTACTGCCAACTAGGGTATTGTATGGAAGGGTTTAGCAAGGTCCAGATAGGCTGTGTGATCCACATTCCCCACATCAATGGCCTTGGTGCGCGTCTCACATGAGTCAGACATGTGTAAGGGGCAGGATCTGCCCTATGACAGCCACACTGGGTAGGGTCCAATGTCTGTAGGTACCCAATCTCGTTATTCCTGGGATCCATGATCATCCTCTCCATTACTTTGCCAACCTAGATAGTCGGGGTTGAGGGGTGATAGTTTGCAGTATCCATTCAGGCACCCCCTTTGTGGTGAGGGACCACTGTTGCTGTACACTGCTCTTTGGGTACATATCCTGTGGTAGGACTGATAGTGCGCAGTACTGCTATTTGGTGTTCCATTCTTCTTACAGTACTTGTTGGACACAACCCAGGACACCATCTGGTACCATTGATGCTGTGTGCTGTGCTTTGTGGATGCTGGCTGTTACCTCAGCATCTGCAATGTCAGGGGGCCAGCACTCTCCTGGGATAGCTATTTGGCAGTTAGGTGCTGGTGGGGAGTTTGCAAAGAATCTGTTAGGTAGGATGTTGGCAATGTGTGTGGGTTTGGTGTATTGGTTGTGATATTAGAGTGCTGCAGAGCATATCTGTGGATTATCACCATGGTTCCTACCATCAGGTAGGACAGCTGTGTGATAATCCTTTGTGTCCTGCACAATTTGTATCGTCATAGATTCATAGGTTCATAGGTTCATACTAGGCTATCTGCCCTGGCCTTGTTTGAGCATGGACAGACTGTGTGTGAGTTTCGACACCCCTTGCAATGTGCATATTATGCCCATGTAGGGTTTACTTTACTAGATGTGACACAGGGATGGCCCCCAGTGTACACCTACTATCTCCCATGCACTTCACCAGATTTCTCTTGTTGAGTATGAGTGTGGAGCTCAGCTTATCATGGTCTGGGATTTTGTTCCAGAGTGTAAGGAGCCTCTGGGTTATGGATCTGTCCCTCCAGCACATCCTATTTATCTATGTGTGGAAGTTCAGATATCTCACTGTGGTGTCTCTGCTGGATTTGGGGTTTCTGCAGTGGAGCACGTCCATTCATTCTGGATTGGACATGGCCTTGTACATCAGGCATACATCACCTCTGACTGGGCAGTATGCTTCTGAATTGGGCTGTGGTTTCTTCAGCCAGGCTGCAGATGTCAAATGTTTGGACCCTTTATCCTGTTGGTGAGGTACATTTGGAGTCTTTATAACTGCTGCAGGTGTAAGGTAAGATACATCTGAACTGGGGCATTGTTGTCACGTATGGGCCTGATAAGGGAAGAGTATGGGGGCACAGTGACCTCTCTTGATCTACATGTGCTTCCTTTCATATTAAGGTGGGCAATATAGCAGGTCTTCCTGGCCACCTTGGCAATGTGAGTGTCACATGACAGGTTACCGTCCACTTGTGTCCCTAGGTCCCTGATTACTTCTTCCATTCATAATGGATTTCCACCTATGTCATACTTTGTGTGTGCCTTGTTTGGTATTTATTGAGACATTCATACTCTGCAGTGTCTTCAGGAAGGCTGGCTGGGGTACCTGGGTTTGTGAGTGTGGTCTGTAGCAGGCTTCAAACAGGGACAAAGTTTGAGCCAGTGTTACTTGCCCGTGGATAGTCCATGCTGCTTCTTGCTGTGGTACCAACCTGGGGGTGTGGTTATCCTTGACAATTACTGATAGCCACACTCCTATTGTAGTGTGTTCCATGTTTTGGAGCTGTAGAGCATGGTATGAGGCATAACCTGGTAGTATTAGGGTGCTCTTCTGGGCCTTGACCCAGGTTTCTGTTACAGAACAGATATTACCATTCTCCATGCTGTGGTGGGTTTGGTCTGCATGCACCTTGCAGGTTAGACTTCTGGCGTTGGGTAGCATTACGTCCAGGTTGTTATCCCTTGTGCTACCTATGGTGGTGGGTTTGTGTTTCCAGCCTTACCTATTCAAGGCACAGTGGTGGTGACAACAGCCTTTGCCAGTATCCACACAGCCAGGTGTGCTGGGTGCGTGCCATCCCTAGCAGGTGGGGCATCATGTCTTGCTCGGCATGTCAGCCCAGGCTGTCAGCCATGTGTTCCCCCTTGCTAACAGCAATACTTCAGCCAATTATTGTACTTGATCTTGTTGTCTTCATAGTATGGCATCATGCTTGGTGAGGGTGAGATGTTAGGCAGCATCTTCATGTTTGCATATACTAGATGGTGTTACATTGCTTAACACATGGCAATCATTCCTCAGGTGGTGCTGCAGGGCTGCCTCTGTCGGATGCACATACTACACTCCCTGTACATGTTTGAGAACAGGTTGTGTCATGTTAGGCGTTCCTGTTACTATATGAGTGAGTCAGAGAGGGGTATCATTCCCAGGGTTCCTACTGAGCCAGTGTATGTGCTATGCGTTGCCTCTTTGCCAAGGCCAGGGCATACTGGGCACACCTCCTTCTGCCTACTGGGGCAGGCTCAGGTTGTTCCTCCTCCAAGTCACGCCCTGCCTGTGATGGCCTTGGCAATGGTGGGGGGCTGTTTGTCCCGGCCCTATGCTGGTCCTGCTGCAGCTGTTTTCACAGAATCATATTATGTAGCATAGCACATACCATGACAATTTGGGTACATGTAGTTGGTGAGTACTGCAAGGCTCCACCAGATGTGTCCAGGCACCGGAACCATGACTTGAGCAGCCCAAACACATGCTCTATTACATTATGTGTTTGTGCGTGTGCCTCATTATGGCGTTCTTGTTCAGGTGTGTGTGCGTTTCTGATGGGTGTCATCAGCCATGGCTCCAGTGCATATCCTGCATCCCCCACTAGGTGACCATGTGGGATGTCCCCATTGGCAAATGTCTGGTACAGCTGCGTTAAATGCCAGATATGGGAATCATGGTAGCTCCCAGGGCAGCCAGCACACACATTCATTATTATGCCCTGGGCATCACACATGACCTGGCAGTTGATGGAGGGGAAGCCCTTGCAGTTAATGTAGGCCCTACCCCGCTCACCAGCTGGTGCTTTGATGCATATGTGCGTACAGTCTATTGCACCTACTACCTCAGGGTATTCTGCTATTTGCAGGAAGAGACACATATTGCTGGCCAATACCTCACGGGCATTGGGGAAATATACATGCTCACCGACATGTGCTGACATGGCATCCAGGAACTGGTGCAGTACCCTGGAGGCTGATGCCTGTGATATCCCCATCATATCACCAGTTGGTCTCTGGAAGGTACCTGCTGCTAGTATTCTTAGGCCAACATATACCTTGGTTTCCACTGGGATGGGTTCCCCTCTGTTGGTTCTGTGTGTGAGGTGTGGCCTGCACAGCTCAACAATTTGCTGCAGGAGGTCTCTGTCCACTCTATAGCGCTCCACTATCTCCAGCTCATGTAACCCCTGGTAGGTGACCCTGGGCCTGTACACTCTTCTCCGTCTCCTCACTGTGGGTTGTCTGGCAGCATTTGCATTGTCACCACCCTCAGCAAGTCTCCTATGTCTCCTTATAACAGCTATGGCAGCCCCTAGCATGTTTGGTCTGAGTGTAGCTTTTTCAGTTTTCACTTCTACTAGCTTACTCCTGTCTTGCAGTGTCTCTTGAGAGAAACATACTTCAATGCTGTTTGCAGTGTTTTAAGTGCTGGGCTGGGCTAGTATTCTGCCTGTGTAATTGCCTGCTTCTAATTGTTTTCACCTGCTAGCTCTACCAGTATTCCCTGCTAGCTTCCTACTATTTCTTCTGCTTCCTTTTTCCTCTCTGTTTCCTCAGGGTGAGCAGCGCGCATACCAACGAAAACACGCTCACAGTGGCTACCACGCATGCACACATGCTTACACGGACTAGAATATGCTTATTCGGGTTAAAACGCGCGCACACCAGCGCAAACATGTTAATAGATCTTTACACAAGCTCCTACATGCTTACTCTGCCTTACACGCACCCACTCTGTCTTACTCGCGCCTCCCAGCATGCACACGAGTGCATGCACGCACAGCAAGAAACTTTGGTGTTGGCCACAGTGTACACCTTCCATTTCTTGACTTTCCCATGCTTATCTGTTGACACTCCTCTTTTTATGCTGTGTGATTGACATCTTTCACATACCACTTTGCTCCAATGAGCTTGATTTCTTCCTGACATTCCCCCCTGTGATGTCACCTATCTCCTACTCTGTTACTCCCCCTTATCTAACTCTTACACTACACGGAATGTGGTCATTTGCTATGTGACAGTGTGATTCACTATCCTACCACTCATTTACATAGGATTGCCTAGTAATGCTTAGTTACATGTCTTACACTCAGCTTCCCCCCTTAGCAACCACTAGACGGTGGCCTTGTTGTTTTCGGTCTGCTAGTCCCTGCATTGCAAATCCACGCATTAAATAAAACCAACATTTGTGGGTTTCAAACCTTTATTTTTCTGTCTTATTTAGCGCAGCCCATTTGTGTGGGGCTGCGCTGCATTTAAACATCGCTGATCGCCAAAAAAAAAAATTATTTTATTTCATGTTTGCATCGGGTTACCGTGCCAATGGCCACATATTTGGCCATTGGCATGCTGACTGCAACATATGCACACTTTATTTGGAGCTGTCATGGCTCCAATGTGTTATTTGCAGTAACGTACTCAGTTGTCAACTGAGTACATTTCTGCACCTAACACGACTCTTACACTGGCTGGTTTCAGCTTCGTGGATCGCTAATCTACCTCATTTGCATGCCTTTTGGCTGCAAGTGAGGTGATTAGCATATCCACACCCTGCCCGTGTAAGAGTCGTTTTAGCTGGTCTCTTACACAGGATTTCTGGCTGTTCCTGGATCGCGATGGCTGCATGGAGTCTTACGTGACTCTTAGACTCCGTGCAAGCCATCGTGAATCCTGCCCTATGTCTTTTAGGAGAATATTAGCACTGTCTTCTTCAGCCAACTCTGCATTTTTTTGAGTTTTCCCTTAAGATTTCTGACCTAACTAAAAAATACTTTACAGTTATCCTTTGCAAAGAAGGTTATTTTAGTCTCCTATTTAGCTTTTGCAGACTTCACAAGTTTCCTGATTTGTCTGTTGATACAGATGTGGGATTTTTTTTTTCCGTTGAACACTCTCCTAGTTAGTTTTAGACCGAAATTTCTGCCTTCTGTTGTATAGTCTGTTTATGATTGAGATCCTGTTAAATCAGCTACCAGTCCTGTGTTGGGCTGAATGCCCTCCCTGTACCTTCAGGTATATTGAGTGTTTCTTATCGTACTCATTGGGGATCCTGGAACTAGTGATGGTATGTCATCCCACATGCTGTTTTGAGGTGCTGCAATTCTTCTGCGACTAAGTCTGTTTAGTCATCAACTTGTCTTGGGGTAATTGAGCACTGAGTACTTTCTTGTTCATTCTCCCCTTTTAAATGTCGTCCTTTCATGGGTGATTTTCAGATTAAATCATTCAGCATGATTGGGGGGAAAGACGCCCACAGAAGCACAAGTAGATAATGCAATGGCTGGAGATAATGCATTGGCCGGAGGTCAGGATCAAATTTTGTACCTTGTGCATGGGAGGTGAACACCTTAACCATATCGCTATCTGGTCTAACTCCCTCTCAGGGGCAAAAAAAAAAAAAAAAAAAAATATATATATATATATATATATATATATATATATATATATATATATATATATATATACACCTTCAATCTGCAAAGCTCTTTCCAGTGCTGAGAATCAAACCTTGCACCTTAACCACTATACCACTTGCCCTTCCTGTTGAAAAATGAGTTTAAAAAAGGGGTTTTCAGCTTCATGATTCTCCTTGCATATCAGTCTAGTCAGACTTATGGGTCAGTAGTTTCCTGGGTCTATTGATGGCACACCCCTGTGCAAAGGGATGACTGTTGCTGTCCTTCACTATACTGGAGCAAAGCTTGCCTGGAGACTGTGGTTAAATAGAGAACTGAATTGCTGTGCTAGATCATGGTTGAACTATTTGCTAGGCACCCTGGGATTCTATTCTATCAGGGTTCATAGATGCTGTGTCTCTAGCTTTACAGAGTGCAGTGACGACTTCTTTTGTGATATCAGGCAATGGAATCATAGTGGGAATTTCATCAGAAGTGACCGGAGGTGATAAAGGGGTTAAATTTTCATTGAATGTAAAGGCCAGCAACATTACTATGTCTTTTAGGAGAATATTAGCACTGTCTTCTTCAGCCAACTCAGCATTTTTTTCAGTTTTCCCTTAAGATTCCTGACCTAACTAAAAAATACTTTACAGTTATCCTATGCAAATAAGGCTATTTTAGTCTCCTATTTAGCTTTTGCAGACTTGACAAGTTTCCTGAGTTGTCTGTTGATACTGATATGGGATTTTTTTTTTCTGTTGAGCACTCTCCTGGTTAGTTTTAGACAGAAATTTCTGCCTTCTGATGTATAGTCTATTTATGATTAAGATTCTGTTAAATCGGCCATCAGTCCTGTGTTGGGCTGAATGCCCTCCCTGTACCTTCAGGTATACTGAGTGTTTCTCATCGTACTCAGTGGGGATCCTGGAACTAGCGATGGTATGGTGGGAGACTTTGCCATCAGTCAGGCTGGACAAGGAGTAGCTCAAATGACTCTAGCTTGACCAAAGCTCCTTCTCTACTCTCATCATAAGGCAGTACAGTTTCCATGTTTTCCTTATTTTATGTACCTTGTTGCCTGGTGGGCCTGGTCTGACTTTATCTTTCTGTCTTTGTTTTGCATCCTGATTGTTTCTTTTTGCCAAGTACTGAGGTCATTTTCTAGAAGCTGGTCGAACTTCATTCTTAGCTTCCTTCTTAGCCATCCGGTATTCCTTCCTCGCCTAGTCTATCTTTTCCATGTCCCACTTTGTCCTGCACTCATCCTTCCTTTGATGACTTCCTTGACTTTCTCAGTCACCTTTTTAAGTACCATATTTCTATCGCTTGCATGGCCACATATTTGTTCTGTAGTCATCCCACATGCTGTTTTGAGGTGCTGCAATTCTTCTTCAACTAAGTTTGTTTAGTCATCTACTTGTCTTGGGGTAATTGAGTGCTGAGTACTTTCTTGTTCATTCTCCCCTTTTAAATGTCATCTATTCATGGGTGAATTTCAGATGGAATAATTCAGCATGATTGGGGGGAAGACCCCCACAGAATCACAAGTAAATAATGCAATGGCCGGAGATAATGCATTGGCCGGAGGTCAGGATCAAACTTTGTACCATGTGCATGGGAGGCAAACACCTTAACCACTTCACTATCTGGTCTCGCTCTCTCTCAGGGCAAAAAAAATATACACCTCCAATCTGCCAAGCTCTTTCCAGTGGTGAAAACCAAACCTGGTACCGTGTCCTAGAAAGGCATATACCTTACCCACTGTACCACTCACCCTTTCTGGTAAGAATGAGTTTAAAAAAAGGGTTTTCAGCTTCATGATTTTCCTTGCATATCAGTCTAGTCAGACTTATGGTTCAATAGTTTCCTAGGTCTATTGATGGCCCACCCCTGTACAAACAGGTTCAAGAGGCAAGATCTGCTCACAGCAAGGCTGAAATGTGTAGGACACAGTGTCTGTAGGTTCCCGATGTCTATGTCTATGAGTCCCATGAAAATACGCTCCATAGCTTTGCAGAATAGGCTAGTTAGGCTTACAGGGCAATATTGTCTGTGGTCCATTGTGGCACCAACTCTGTGGAGTGGGACCACTGTCACTGTACACCATTCCTTGGGTACATATCCTGTAGTAACTCCGATATTGAACAGCGATGTAATGTGAGGGTTACGTCTGTCATGAAGCTCGAGTAAGATGCAGGCCAGGACACCGTCTG
The DNA here is from genome assembly GCF_019279795.1 of Protopterus annectens. Classification (NCBI taxonomy): domain Eukaryota; kingdom Metazoa; phylum Chordata; order Ceratodontiformes; family Protopteridae; genus Protopterus; species Protopterus annectens. Next base: position 1,513,962,880 of record NC_056741.1, read on the forward strand.
GTCCCATTGATACTGTGATGTACGCTTTGGGGAGGGCAGCACTCACCTGTTACTATGTGATGTCAGGGAGGTTATACTCTGTTGGGATGGATAGTTGATCCTTAGGGGGGATGGGGGGTAGACATCTGCACTGAACCTGTTTGCCAGGATGTTGGCAATGCCAGTGGGTTCAGGGTACATTTAGTCAGTATGCAGTAACTCACAGCATATCAGTGAGTGTTCACCCAGGTTCCTGACATAACTGAAGAAGGCCGTGTGATAGTCCTACATGTCAGGTGAAATTGTCCAGTAGAAGCGGCCCTTAGAAAAGTTCATGAGTGATCGTAGCTGTCTGCTAGTACAGATCACAGATGCCTTCCCAGTCTGGGATTGTGCTCTATCATGTAGTAGCATCCTCCTGACGTTGTACAGCTTATTAATGGCTGGGGTCTACCAGACAGGTCCCCAGCCACTGAAGTAGTGAGTCCTGTTGTTATTTGGGATAGCACAATCCATGCAGTCCACTAGGTGTCCATAGAATGTGTATGTAAAGGATTCAGCAGTGTGAGCCGTATTTGCCACTGTCTCAGGGTCTCTGAAGGATACCACTTTGCTTTGGTGAAGTGAGATGTTGGCTCATGAGACGTTCACCAAGATTACCCAGGATGGGTGTGTGGAGGGTATATGTATGTCCAGTGAGATACATGTATGTTCTGACCTTACCAATGAGGGGTATATCGCTGGTGTGGAACATAGAATCCCCATGTTGGTGATGATTAGGTCCAATATGTATTCCCCCTTGTGGCTGTGCTGACTAGTTGTGCCATAGCATATGAGTCTACAAATTGTAGCGACTGTTGGGTGAGGGTTTTGGGGCTTGAGTAGTATCCCCAGTCAATATTTGTGTATATGAAGTCACCCAATATAATGGTGTTTGTGGAGACCTTCATCTTCTCCATAGTTCCCATGAAAGCCGAGTGTGGTTCCTGAGTTTGGGAGGGTGGTCTGTAGCAGGCAACAAACAGAAAGGCAGTTTTGCACAATGGTAGTTGTATATGTATGGTCTGTGATGCTTTGTGCAGTGATACTAACACGGAGGTGTGTGTATCTGTGATGTATATGGATACTCCCCCTAGTTGTGTTGTCTGTTCCAAGTCTTGTTGTCAGAAAGCATGGTATGAAACAACCTGGTAATGCTGGTGTGCATAAGTGAGCCTGAACCAGGCGTCTGTTAGTGCACATATATCGCTATCCTCCATACTGAGGAGAGTCCTGAGTGGCTGCAATATGAGGGTAACACATCTGGTGTTGAGCAGCATTACCCTTAGTTTCATTTAACCTGTAATGTCTATGGAGGTGGGTTTGTCTTTTGAGCCCTGCTTAAAAAAGGCACTATGGTGGTAGCAAGAGCCTTAGCCAGCATTCGAAAGTCCAAGGGTGACAGGTGCAAGCTGTCCATAGTGAAGCTACGTGGCATGTTGAGCATGTCACCACAGGCTGACAGACACTGTATCCCCTATGAATGAAACAAATTTGTTAGGCAACTGTTAAATGTGATATGTTTGTCTGTATACTGTGACATCATAATTGGTGGGTGTAAGATGCTAGACAAGGTCAGGGTCATACTGGCCTGGGCTACGTGATCAGAGTGTTCCTCCATGTATCATGTCATGTGGTCCAGGGAGTAACGTCTGAGGTTTTACGCACCAGCATGGACAATGATGGTGCCAGTCCTGTACTTGCTTTGGAGTGACCTGACTGCCTGTGTTATGTGTCAGATCCTGGCACCCGACAGACAGCCCAAAGTGACTATTTCCTTGTTAGGGCTGGTGAGTGGTACGTCAGTGTGTCTGACAATAAGTGTCACCTATTACAAGTCTATTAGGTGAGTTGTTTAGCCCGAAGTGCAGTGGCTGTGTGGCACACTGACATTGTGAACTATGTGATATGTGGGTATTGTAGTGGGGTAGCAGTTGTGTGTGTGTCTGCTTTGGAGGTCTGTGCTGCTTAGGCAGAGTACATTTACAGCATCTGAGTATGTCTATGTGTGATAATGTGGTTTGAGTGCTGTCGCTAGAGGATATGTGTGACTGATATGTGGTGTGTGTGGTTACCTTCACCACCTGATAGACTGTGCCAGTCATGGGTCAAGAGAGTTCAGCACCCTGTATGTCTATATAGGTGCATCTCACACATATATCTGAGTTTGTCGGGAGGAAGAGGGGGTTGTCTGTGTACATGAGGCAGATGTGACATTGTGTCAATATCGCAATATTCACCAGCTGGACTGGAGAGTACACACGAAACTGACCCCTGGACATGCCAGGATATTATGATGACATACTCTGTAGCCTGATCACAAAGGATCGGTAGGGTGTTAAGTGTGTAAAAGAGTATAACAAGGATTAGTGCTCATGTTTGTTGGTGTTTTGTAAAGAGTAGCTGAGAAGGAGTCCAGACTGAATCATGACACCTCCTTCAGCTATGTCATAAATAGCAATGTACACCCATATATGCCCTGAGTCAGGGCCAACTGTACCTGACTGACAATGCCGACATCCTGACAGACAGGCCCATATGTACATGCCCACCTCCCACTGACAATAGTCCATATCATCATACCAGGAGATATCACATGTAGAATGGATGAGCAGCTACCCCCACTGCCAAAAGCATGGCAGCAAGTGGAATACATTGATTCCCAATATGTGTCATGCACAAACTACAGAACAAACAGATCCTGCACCTGAACAGTCAGCTGAGCCTCACCCTCTACACAGGATGTGGAACCGTTGAATATGTCACAGCAACATATGGCACTCCCCACAAGTGTTGGTGCACAACACACCATGGGAAGTCAAGTCCAGTACGCCTATGAAGTCTGATCTGCAAGGCCATGGAGTCCATCATGGTTGCAGTCATAAACAAAGCTATTGGAAGCTGACATACACACAGCCCTACTAACTGTGGTATGTTCATGTGCGGATCATGGTTCCCAAACATGCTAGACTGTTTGCAAGGCAGCCACCCAGGACATACATCAATGAACACATCTACACATGTCTCACATAGACTTTGAATAGCCCTTTATCAACATCCCAGACACATGTAGTATCCACAAAACCAACAAGCTGTGCATAAATATGTGTTGACATATGACGGAATGTCAATGAGTCCACAGATAGATCACACAAGGTAAGGATTATGAGGTCTTGTTCAAGCTGTTGACACCTGCTGACCCACATGGACTGGCATGGCATACAACAAAGTGTACACACATCACCATGTCCAGTCTGATGATGTCACCATCCTATAAATACAGCAGGAGAAGGGAAACCAGCCAGTAAAGCAAATAGCGTACCATGTAAATGCGTCTCTCTTTAGTATCATAACATAGTAAGGTAGGGGTTTGAATCCTGCAAACAGTGAGTATGTGTGGGGAGGGGGTGTATGTGTGCAGTTTCCTTTGGGAGGTATTCCATTTTTGGAGACTGGGAAAACTCACTAAAAGAGGTACATTCCTCTTTGGAAAGTCTGATGATGTCACCATCCTACAAATACAGCAGGAGAAGAGAAACCACCCAGTAAAGCAAATAGCATGCCATGTTAATGCATTTCTCTCTAGTATCATAACATAGTTAGATAGGGGTTTGAATCTTGCAAACAGTGTGTGTGTGTGTGTGTGTGTGCAGTTTCCTTTGAAAGGTGTTCCCTTTTTGGAGACTGGGAAAACTCACTACAAGAGGTACATTCCTCTTTGGAAAGTCTGATGATGTCACTATCCTACAAATACAGCAGGAGAAGGTAAACCAGCCAGTAAAGCAAATAGCACGCTGTGTTAATGTATTCTTCTCTAGTATCATAGCATAGTTAGGTAGGGGTTTGAATCCTGCAAATGCTGATTGTGTGTGTGTGCAATTGTCTTTGAAAGGAGTTCCCTTTTTGGAGACTGGGAAAACACACTAAAAGAGGTACATTCCTCTTTGGAAAGACTGATGATGTCAACATCCTACAAATACGGCCGGAGAAGGAAAACCACCCAGTAAAGCAAATAGCGCGCCATGTTAATGCATTGCTCTCTAATATCATAACATAGTGAAGTAGGGGTTTGGATCCTGCAAACGATGTGTGTGTGTGTGTGTGTGTGTGTGTGTGTGTGTGTGTGTGTGTGTGTGTGTGTGTGTGTGTGTCCCTTGCCCTATGCAAATGTGCATGTACATATAGATACAGACTACTGCCACATATGGTTGATTCACAGTATGTAGAGTACCCTTCAGACACATCTTTCACTTGTCAGCAAATACATATCTGTTATATACCTTACCTTCGTATTCCTCACATCCATCTGTTGTAGGTGTTGTATTATTATTTTTTTTTTTTGGTTTTGGTTTCCTGTGTGTTGCTGTTTGTTTTCAGTGTCTGTCTCCTACTGCCTGTTTGTATCCATCTGTCTGTCTGTCTCTGTCTATCTCTCTCGCTTGTGCTCTCTCTCTCTCCCAGTTGTTGCAATGATATTATTGCATGTGTGGACAGCAGATAAAGGCTACTTTTCTAGGTATCTGCACATGTGCATGTGATGGCCTCTGCACCAATTGGTGCCCACCATTTAGTAATTGCATGCAGCCTGTTGTGTGGTAATTGCAGTTCTCACTGTGATTTCAGGACACTGCTATAAAATGATAGGTTAGGTAGGTGTAGCCCTTTCAGTTTTGCAAGGTGGGGACCATGCTTGTTTGCTGTGGACACTGTTGTCTCAGTCAGAAGGTTGGTATATGTCTCATATCTGATGCTGGGTTGTAGCCAGTGAAATGCATGTTGTACTGAAACCTGACTGTTGCTTCTTCCAGTACACTCTTCTCAGTGTGTAGGTTTACTCACACCTCCTAATGCTAACACTGGATACATGGGAGTATGTACTTTCTTTTCGAATTAGAGAATTAACTGGCATACAACAGTAGTTATTGCAATGTATTCCTATGTCTTTCCTAATTTCCCTTTACATTCACTCATTGTAATGCATGTTATATTTCTTTCAGCACCAAGTTATTGTATATCTGCTGTGGCTTAGTGGTACGTCATGCAGACTGGTGAGTACAAGGTGTGGGGCTTGAGACTGAGAAGGGTATTTTATTTTGCTGCTGAGCAGTACAAGGGCCCTGTCATACAGAGTGAATAAGGCACTTTTAAGCAGTTGTAAGCGGGTTTGCACGGGTTTGGGTGATGCTTAACGATGCTAGGTTAAGCTTAGCTTAGCTTATTTTATTTTAGCAATACTAAGCTAAGCTTGGCTTAGCTTATCATATCTTAGCAATGCTAAGCTAAACGCACACATGCACACACTGGTGCAAACCGGCTTACTACTGTTTACAAGTGCTCACTCCGCTAACCCCTGAACTCATTTCTTTGGCAGAAAAGTAAATGGGGAGATAGGAATGTGGTGATGAAGGGTGCACAAAGAGGGGAAGACAGTAGGGAAACCAGCTCGGAATGTACAGGATGGGTGTGGAGAAGGTCTATAGCTGCCCATTTCTTTACCAGCAACAGCTGTGCATATGCAATATATTAGGAGGGATATTTGAAACCTTCCACCCCTGAGAGAGGGGTGAGGACAACTAAGTATGTTGTACTACCAATTATGAATATCAGGCACATGCACTGTTTGTGAACTGCTATACTGTCATTAGTACGTTACTCACTTCTGAACAGTTTGGGGTTTGTTTGTGTTGACATTAGCACAGTCTGCTCAGGACAACTGGACATATTTCACTACTGTGTATGCCTACCTACACTCTTGGTTGTGTCTGACTACACGGGTATATAGTACCTTTGGGTAGGGGTGCAGAACTGCAGAGTGCATTATTTATTACCGTGTGATGTTTATTTTGCTGAACATGCAGAGTTGCTGTGTACCTGTAAGTCTATAAAGGCTAGTAATCTGTCTGAGTAGCTCCCACCTGTGGACATATCCAGATGGTAGACAGAGGTTAGCCTAGTATTCATTGACTGTGCACCACACCAGTCTTTTCAGCACCTGAACAATGGCATTGTCACAGGAGGCTGCTAGAAGTACATGGCTACATCCTTTGAAATTTCTGTGTTGTACTCCTACATAAAGGCATGCTTGTGGAATTCATTCTACAGCTATTCACAGAGTGTTTAACTGCAGACAGGCTGATATGCCTGTGTGTTTCTGACTCTTCCAGGCCTCAGATACTCTCAGGTATATATTTGAACAGCCTCAGGGAAAGGTACATATCAGTGGGATACACCTGGGATATATTTCAGATATTTTGCAGTTGCGACTTTGGGGGATTATGAGCATATGTATTACTACACCTTTTCTGATGTGCAAGCAGTGTCTACTCTCACTTATTGACATTTATCATTAAGTGGGATTCCCCACCTTTCTGCCTACTGTTACTACATTTCACAGGGAGTCTGAAGGGCACAGCTAACATTTGTTTGCAAATCAGGGACATCCCTGTAAACCAGTCACAGTTGGGAGGTCTGGCCTCTGACCTATTCAAATATGCCAGTGTTTATCCTGCTCTGATACTGTGTGGGGTTTGTAAGGTGCTACTGTAACATTATTCCCTACTAGCATGGCTGGTTCTCTTTTCACACTCATGTCATGCAATTCCACAACACTTGCTGGTTAAGGGCCACAGAACATGATTTGTGTTATGCCATTCCTATTCTCCCTTTACATTCACTCATTGTAATGCATGATATATTTCTTTCAGCACCAAGTTATTGTATATCTGCTGTGGTGTAGTGGTACTTCATGCAGACTGGTGAGCCCAAGGTCTGGGGTTTGAGACTGACAGGTGAATTTTATTTTGTTGCTGAGCAATACAGGGGCCCTGTCATACAGAGTGACTAAGGCACTTTTAAGCAGTTGTAAGTGGGTTTGCGGGAGTTTGCGCGACACTTAGCAACGCTTAGCTAAGTGCACACAAGCTCACACTCGAGCACCCCCGCTAACTACTGCTTAAAAGTGCTTACTCCCGCTAACCCCCTCGCTAATTTCTTTGAAAGAAAAGAAAATGGGGAGATAGGAAAGTGGCAAAAAAGGGGGCACAAAGAGGGAAAGACAGTAGGGAAACCAGCTGGGATGTGCAGGAAGGGTGTAGGGAAGGCCCATAGCTGCCCATTTCTTTACCAGCAACAGCTGTGCATATGTTCGTAATTTGGTGAGAATTTTGCAACCTTCCACCCCTGAGAGAGGGGTGAGGACAACAGAGTATGTTGTACTGCCAATTATAATTATCAGTTTACATGTCCAGCGGACGTGTGTGAAATGGGCAGCTATGTATGGGGCGTAATTTTATGTGGGAACAGATTGCCCTTTTTTTTAATTTTTTTTTCAGGTGAGAGTGGAATGTGAGGTAGGGGATGTAGGTATATTTGGGGAGGTAGGTTGGGGAGGTAAACAGACAAGACAGACAAGATGCATACGGGGCGGAATTTGACACATAGGGTGGGTGAACACAATTCACAACTGACGGGAAAGGTTGTTTGGAAATCGCAAGTCCATGAGCCCACAGATGGTAACAGTGGAAATGAGATCCCCACCCATGGGCAGTCACCACTGCACCTTCACATCCCTGAGGGTAGCTGTGCTGGGGGCTGAGTAGGGCGGGCAGGCTCACCCGAGAGATGCGCCACTCTCGCCTCAAGCTGGCGTTGGGGATCAGCGACTGAACGCTGGATCTCCCTACGCACCCCAGCCCCTTCGAAGGGTGACAGGTGGCCCTTCTCTGTCCACGCTTACACAGGGGGGATGAGCCCCATCCCCTGCAGCACTTCCACCCAAAGGTGGCACAGGACCAACGGAGGAGGGGAGCCCGGGCTGGGCACCGAAGCTGCTTGTGCCAGGTGCACTCGCCAACTGAGGAGGGACAGGTGGGTCTGCTGGGACCGGCCTTCCCATACGTTCGGTGGTTAGGTGTGTTTAATTATAACATAAACAACAGCATTCCAGATTAGTTGTAACAGCATGCAGTAATATTCCCATTAACCCAACACACCAAGGTTCCAACAGTTGAACAGCAAGCATAACCCATGCATATATTGAATGACAGTGGATATTCCAACAGCATGCAGGGATGTTTGGTAGCAAAAGGCCACCATGAACGTGGTGTTTGAACATGGCACATGCATCAACATGAATGCAAATATTTATAAAACAATAGGACATATGTCCCAACAAATATTTAAGATTACATATACCCATTGAGGTGTGGAATTGCATGGTTTATGCACAAACAGTAGGGTGTAGAAAAAACCTCAGTTAACATCTTATAAACAGTTTTACTCTACACTACATTCCTAGTGACTGCAGGTGTATATTCCCTACATGTATTATTACACTTGCCACCATGCATTAGGTTGTGTAGTGGGTTTGGCTAGTTCAATATATACTTGACCTATATCTGACATGCTAACTGTCCAAGATGCAGATGTTACTGCTACATATTTCATGGTTGCATTTATATTTCTTTATCTACATATCTGGATGTTTTCACATGACATTTTCACTTCAATTTGTACAGAACCCTGTATTTATTGAAGCACACTCACATTTCTGGGGAACATATTAGCATGCTACTTGTGTGCCAGATTTACTTATGCATGCCAGCCACTAACAGACTGTTCAGGACTGTATATATTCTTCACAGCTACTAGCACTTCCATCACCCACGTTAGATGGGACTGCAGAACTCTGGGTTGCCAGCACTTTCTAACACAGTACTATTTGTATAATGCAAGGGTACAACAACATTTCAAACTAAGTGACACACACACACTTCAGGTTTTAAACCTTTATTACTGACATTACACACTTTTCCACAGGCTCACTCCTTTATTTGTTATAACAGTGCATACGGCAGACATATTCAAGACATGCTATACCTTTATTAATGTGTAGAACACACTTTTTCAGGCTCAGTCACTTATTTTATATGACAGTACCTGCAGAGATTTTATTCCAGGCATATGTTACCTTTCTTAATGGGTTACTACGCTCTTTTTCTAGCTCTATGAATTTTCGTATAACAGTACATGCAGAGGACTTATTCAGGCCATTTTATGGCTGTATTATTGTACTACAAGACTTTATTTCATGCTCTCTCCCCTATTTTATATAACAAAACATGCAAAATAATCACTAACCTGCCTGGTGGCGCAGTCTTTGCAGCCTATCAGCATAGGCTTGCTGATTCGCAGCACGGTCACCTGCAGCTGTGAAGTAAATGAAGGGATATTGAGACATACCTATCCATTATACAAACTCAATTATCAATTCTTACATACTGCATTCCATGGCTACATACTCAGCCGTGGGGCATCCTGCATCCCATGGGCCTCCTGGATCCATTGGTTCAAGCGGTCATGCTTCCATCTCTTCAGGTCTGCATGGTGGTGACGGACCTGCTCACCGATGCGAGGAATGCCTGTGACACTGGTGAGGTCATGAGCTAACCGGTTCCAAGCCTCAGCCTTGTATTCCATCCCTTGGAACTGGTCCTGCAGGAGTCTGGACTCATGACGGTGGACAAGGAGCCAAACCATGTATTTCAACTCCTCGATGCCCCAACGCTGCACTCGGAAGCGTGAACCCTCTCCTGCACCTGCCATTCTGACTGCAAATGTGAGCTACAATCAGGTATGGCGAGTATTCCTGCCTATGGGGCTTAAATATGCCGCATTTCCCGCACTTTGTTGTGATTGGCCATTTTTGAGAATTCTAAGCTGACTGCAGACCTGCTTAATAATGGTTAATCTACCATTTCTAAGTATATGTATGCTAATAGTGGCTGTTTCTCCTAAGCTGTCATGGCTTAGTGGTTCTGTACTTTGATTATGATGCACAGGGTCCTGGAATTGAACCTTGTCATTCTTTTATTTTAATACTGTCTAGATAGGCTAGGGTGTGTGGCTGCGTTTAAGCAACTTAGCTCTACATTGCTGCCTGGTGCCCTACGGTGCCCTGGTTGGTGCGGTACGCATGTCCGCACAAACACATTGCGCTGGATAAAGCGCTTTTAAACTTTGGGCAACTCTATTGCGCTGGGTAAAGTGATATTAAACTATGGGCAACTCGGTTTAGCTGGGTAAAGGGCTTTTAAACTATGGGCACCTCTGTTTAGCTGGGTAAAGCGCTGCTTAACGGCAGGCTATTATATATCTGGATCCTTTAAAAATATATATTTTGTTCACTGATACATTGGCCATTTCACTGCTTTTAATAATATTCTAATCATCTATGTCTGGTATTATTTCAAATACTGATTTAAAACATAAATAAGAAAGGGAGTGGTGGGACTCGAACCGGGAATGCCTCCTCTTTGTGTATATGCTCTACCATTACGCTATTGCAAATTGGGAAGGTTTGCATAAACATTCTTTCTTATGCTCTTCCATGTCGGAATTGCTAACTATAGCTAAGCAATGAGCACACACACGCACAAATATGGGCAGCTATATCGTGGATTTAAAAAAAAATAAATAAATATTTTACTTTTTATAACTGCGATGGGGGTTTACAGTGTCAGGAAGTGTGGTGTTGGGTGCAAGTACATTTGAGCGAACTCGCTCTTGTGTGTTGACATTTTGCTTTTACTACACTTGCAGGGGCGTGGACATTTAGACTGCTCGGCAGTCGGACACGTCCCCTGCTTTCATACTAGGTCCTTGTAAGAGTTACGATTGAGTCAGCGTGCCCTCATGAATATTCATGGCATGCTGACATCATACCGTTCAACTGCAGCCTCCGAGTAAGACTTATTAAGTCTTACACGGAGGATTTGTGAATCCGGGGGGATGTCTTTTAGGAGAATATTAGCACTGTCTTCTTCAGCCAACTCAGCATTTTTCTGAGTTTTCCCTTAAGATTTCTGATCTAACTAAAAAGTACTTTACAGTTATCTTTTGCAAAGAAAGCTATTTTAGTCTATTATTTAGCATTTGCAGAGTTGACAAGTTTCCTGATTTGTCTGTTGATACTGATGTGGGATTTTTTCTTCTGTTGAGCACTCTCCTGGTTAGTTTTAGACAGAAATTTCTGCCTTCTGTTGTATAGTCTGTTTATGATTGAGATCCTGCTAAATCGGCCACCAGTCCTGTGTTGGGCTGAATGCCCTCTCTGTACCTTCAGGTATACTGAGTGTTTCTCATCGTACTCATTGGGGATCCTGAAACTAGCAATGATATGGTGGGAGACTTTGCCATCGGTCAGGGTTGACAAGGAGTAGCTCAAATGACTCTAGCCTGACTAATGCTCCTTCTCTACTCTCATCATAAGGCAGTACAGTTTCCATGTTTTCCTTATTCTATGTATCTTGTTGTCTGGTGGGCCTGGTCTGACTTTATCTTTCTGTGTTTGTTTTGCAGCCTGATTGTTTCTTTTTGCCAAGTACTGAGGTCACTTTCTAGAAGCTGGTAGAACTCCATTCTTAGCTTCCTTCTTAGCCTTCCCGTATTCCTTCCTCGCCTAGTCTGTCTTTTCCATGTCGCACTTTGTCCTGCACTCATCCTTTCCTTTGATGACCTCCTTGACTTCCTCAGTCACCTTTTTTATGTACCATATTTCTATCGCTTGCATGGCCACATATTTGTTCTGTATTCATCCCACATGCTGTTTTGAGGTGCTGCAATTCTTCTTCGACTAAGTCTGTTTAGTCATCAACTTGTCTTGGGGTAATTGAGCACTGAGTACTTTCTTGTTCATTCTCCCCTTTTAAATGTCGTCCATTCATGGGTGAATTTGAGATGGAATCATTCAGCATGATTGGGGGGAAAACACCCACAGAAGCACAAGTAGATAATGCAATGGCCAGAGATAATGCATTGGCCAGAGGTCAGGATTAAACCTTGTACCTTGTGCATGGGAGGTGAATACCTTAACCACTTTGCTATCTGGTCTCACTCCCTCTCAATGCACACACAAAAAAAAAAAAAAAAAAAAAAAAAAAATGCACTTTCAATCTGCAAAGCTCTTTATAGTGGTGAGAATCAAACTTTGCCCCACCGTACCACTCACCCTTTCTGGTGAAACTGAGTTTAAAAAAAAAGGGTTTTTCAGCTTCATGATTCTCCTTGCATATCAGTCTAGTAAGACTTATGGGTCAGTAGTTTCCCGGGTCTTTTGATGGCCCACCGCTGTGCAAAGGGATGACTGTTGCTGTCCTTCACTCTACTGGAGCAAAGCTTGCCTGGAGACTGTGGTTAAACAGAGAACTGAATTGGTGTGCTAGACCATGGTTGACCTATTTACTAGGCACCCTGGGATTCCATCAGTGTTCATAGATGCTGTGTCTCTAGCTTTAGAGAGAGCAGTGACGACTTCTTTTGTGATATCAGGCAATGGAATCATAGTGGGTATTTCATCAGAAGTGACTGGAGGTGAAAAAGGGGTGACATTTTCATTGAATGTAAAGGCCAGCAACATTAATATTTCTTTTAGGAGAATATTAGCACTGTCTTCTTCAGCCAACTCGGCATGTTTTTGAGTTTTCCCTTAAGATTTCTAACCTAACTAAAAAATAATTTACAGTTATCCTTTGCAAAGAAGGCTATTTTAGTCTCCTATTTAGCTTTTGCAGACTTGAAAAGTTTCCTGATTTGTCTGTTGATACTGATGTAGGATTTTTTTTCCGTTGTGCACTCTTTTGGTTAGTTTTAGACTGAAATTTCTGCCTTCTGTTGTATAGTCTGTTTATGATTGAGATCCTGTTAAATCGGTCATCAGTGCTGTGTTGGGCTAAATCCCTATCTGTACTTTCAGGTATACTGAGTGTTTCTCATCATACTCAGTGAGGATCCTAAAACTAGCAATGGTATAGTGGGAGACTTTGCCATCAGTCAGGCTGGACAAGGAGTAGCTCAATTGAGTCTAGCCTGACCAATACTCCTTCTCTACTCTCATCATAAGGCAGTACAGATTGCATGTTTTCCTTATTCTCTGTACCTTGTTGCCTGGGGGGCCTGGTCTGACTTTATCTTTCTGTCTGTGTTTTGCAGCCTGATTGTTTCTTTTTGCCAATTACTGAGGTTATTTTCTAGAAGTTGGTAGAACTCCATTGTTAGCTTCCTTCTTAGCCATCCTGTATTCCTTCCTGGCCTAGTCTATCTTTTCCATGTCGCACTTTGTCCTGCACTCATCCTTTCCTTTCATGACTTCCTTGACTTCCTCAGTCACTTTTTTTTTAAGTACCTTATTTCAATCGCTTGCATGGCCACATATTTGTTCTGTAGTCATCCCACCTGCTGTTTTGAGGTTCTGCCATTCTTCTTCGACTAAGTCTATTTAGTCATCTACTTATCTTGGGGTAATTGAGCGCTGAGTACTTTCTTGTTCATTCTCCCCTTTTAAATGTCGTCCATTCATAGGTGAATTTCAGATGGAAACATTCAGCATGATTGGGGGGGGGAGACCCTCACAGAAGCACAAGTAGATAATGCAATGGCCAGAAATAATGCATTGGCCGGAGGTCAGGATCTATCTACAGTTATCTCAACCTCTCCACTTTTCTACTTATGTTTTTTTATGATTATTCCCATTTATACCCTTCCTCCTCCTCTGTTTTTCTGTTTTGTTTCTAGTGTATTCTGAAGAAGTTCGTATGGACGAAACCTAGGTCAATAAAGCAGTCTTGTAGAAGGAACATGTGGTGGCTCCTTGCTTGCTTGGTTCCAGTGTTACAAGTTTAATTTTTTTTTATTGGTTGGTGCTATTGGCATCTCCTTCATTATCGACATCATCTTGCTTTTTAACAACGTTTCTAGTGACTTCCTACCTCATTAATATCAATATACATATACTGCACCTATATGCATTATCATTGCTTTTGTATCTCCAGCTATTACATGTTAACATTTCTTTGACTTACGTAAAATATATAATGTCTAAAGTACACGATAAAAGTCTTTGTTATTTGTCTCAGTTTTGTAATTTTTATTGTTCATTGTATATATTTTATGTGGAGCTTTTCTCTCAGGGCCTCCACTGAAAATGTATGCCCTGCTGGACTTTCCTAGTAAATAAAAGAAAATAAATAAATACATAAATAATTTTGTAAAATTGTGATTTTTATTGTTTTCAATAATATTTTATTATTGTAATATGGAGCACTGTCCACTAGAGGTGTCTATTGTATTAGGCATAGTTTGATATTCAACAGCATGATCTATTTGTATTTATGTACAGCTTCTTAATACCGTATCTTACTTTGGATGAGCTTCTGATAGGTACTTTGTACTTGTATAGCTATTTTATTGTGGTTCACTGGTTTTATCAAAATGATTTCTCTTTTTTCTCCTGCTCTCAGAGGTTTACATTTTGGGATTTAAGTAATGATGTCAGCACTAAAGAAGCTCTGCATGATTGAAGGGAAACCGTGTTTGCTGTCTGTGTGGTCTGTATATAAAGAATCTATCTATCTATCTATCTATCTATCTATCTATCTATCTATCTATCTATCTATCTATCTATCTATCTATCTATCTAAGAACAGATTCTTGTAGTGAGGTGCAATAGTTATCCAGCCTTGGGAGTAAGATGTCTCCCACCCTTAAGGAAAAGCATTAAACCACAGGAAAAACTGGTACTTTTTAAGGATTACAGTTGCTGTCTAAGCCTTCTGTAAACCAAGATAAAAGAACCACAAATTGAAGCCAGTCTCAGATGAAACTTCAGAGTAATTAAACACTTAGAACTTGTTAGGAATCAATACTTCACTGAAAAATAAAAAAATATATTAGACACATAAGCACTTTCCTCTTAACAGAGCTTCATCAGGTCTAATTTAATTCCTAACAAGGAATACGTTATAAGTGCTTGATTCATGGTTCTATAAATACTAGAATGGCAAAGATCAGTCCATTAGTTCAATGTTTTGGTTTTAAGGAGGCTTAAGGCTTGGCCAGCATCTTCAATGATCAAGAAGTAACCAGTTTTCACTATGTTTATATATTCATACATACATATATATTGTACACACACACATATATATATGTCTGTGTGTTTGTGTGTCTGTGTGTGTGTGTGTGTGTGTGTGTGTGTGTGTGTGTGTATGAGTGTACTACCTATCTTCAAAAAACAAAATCGAACCCAAATTGATCAATCTATAAACATCAAATGTCAAGATAATGGGAAAAAAAGAAGAAATACCTTTTTCAGGCAGGCAAGCCCCTCTGCACTTATTTATACCAGCTCTGAGATCACACAACAGTGGGAAAAGGTTGTACGATAACCTCCCACAAGTAATGCTGGCTTTCTGTGGTCATATGAATATTTGATTAGTTGTGTTGGCATTGCAAATGTTCAATATTCCGAATGTTCAACCAAAGGGCTGGATTATATATATAATATATATATATATAGTGTGTGAATTTTCACCACACTGCATCACCTTATGCATTTCTAAGCCTGCACATTACTTGTACACTGCTAAAAACCCTTTTCCAAACAATACCACTACCAAAGACAACACTTGATCTTGGTTTTGTAGCTGGAGTTTATGATATAGGGTATTTTTACTTGGATATAATTATTCAGTGTTATGTAACTTCATATTATAGTATTCATTCTTGCTTTTTTTTTCAATCATTTGAAGTTCAGTGCTTTGAGTATTAGATATTCCATGATGTAATTATATAGCAGCATTTGTGCTTGCGAAGTGCTTATTTTATTGAAGGGTTGTTTGTAAAGGTATAACAACCCGGTGAAGTAATAATTTATCTATGTGGAAAGAGAATTACTGAATTGCTGAGTTTGCCATTTCTAGGACAATTTCCTTTTCTCTGAGGTACAGTGATCTCAGAGCTGTTATATATAAATTCAGAGGGTGGGGGGCTTGGCCCCTACGCAAAATAAGTTTAAAGGAGAAGGCTGATGCTTGATATTCACTCCTTTCCTGTAATTTTAGTTTTGTTTTTCTGCTTTTACAAGACTCTGCAATCTGAGTTCAGTAGTGCACTCAACCTCTGTGTTGTCAACTATAGAATAAAAATGCAACATTCATTTTGATTGCTATTGTGTTACTATGAAGTAGGTATATATAAGTTAGGGTTATGGGGCAAAGCCCCGTATGTAAAATAAATGTTTTGTGTATTGGTATTTTGGTGCATTTGGAATGCTATTTCTCTTATTGCTACTGCTGTATATGTTGGACAGGTGCATACATGGTAGGTCAGAAGTAGTGTATTATGTTTTAGGGACTGCTTTTGTCTGTTTCAGTTGATATTAGGAATCAATGCTCTTTCAGAGTAGTATTATTATTTAAATGATCACCAATGGCATGTTTATTCATTTTTAATGCATGCAAGTATAGTATTATTTTGGAGAATTACCATTTTAGCATAATATCTCAAGCTTTTTTACCCATTTTTACAATGAAAGAGAAAACTCTACACATCTAATACACGCCACTAACTTTCACAAAGCACCCTAGTGTTACAGTGAGTATGACCCTTAGCACTCTAGGTCTTATTCATATGTTATAAATTTAACTAAGCTCAACATCAATAAATATACAGTAGCCGCATAAGTAGCAGCAAACAGTCCCTCACAGTTTCCTCATTTCACCAAGTACCAACTCACAGCACCTGACATTCTAAGATGCTTTCAGCTTACTAACCCTTTGAATAACATGAAGTGGTCCTTCTCCAAAGATCTCTGACAAGTCTTTGATGTCTTGCAAAATTCACTATTTTTTTCTAACAACAGATGAAATTCAGGGAATTCTCCATAAGACATTTTTGATAATTCTAAACCTCATGTTAAAACAGGTGTAAATCTATTGGTCTTGTAGTAAGTGGGGGAAAATTTAAAAATGAAGGAAGATCAGCAGACAAGCGAAGGGTTCAGAATGTCATGGATTGCTCTCATCATTTGGAGAATGATGATTGGAGTCTGGTACTAAACTCCCATTAGGTCTTAGTGGGTGTGGGGGAGAAGATGTGTTAGTGACTAATTCAAAAACAGAAATGGTGCAACAGCTTCCCAGAGTTTGTATTTAGAAGCCGTTACATTGTATATATAGGTTTACTATCATTTTACTGAAGTGTACTTGGTCGAATTCACTTTGTGTGAAGTCTGAAACTCAAACACTGAAAATGTCAAACTCCAATATTTCTGATGTACAAATCTCACCCCTGTCTCGACCCATATTAATTCTTGTTCCTAGGTCAAATTTGGTATGTGCTTTGGTTATATTGGAATTTGGCAATGTGCCTTTCCACAGACGTGAATCGATGATATGATCATTTGACCAAGTGCACTTCAGTAAAATGATAGTAAACTATTAGACATCACTGCAAATACACTCCTGGAGACACACTTATTGCGCAAAGCATTCTTACAAAAGCAAGCGGCACTTCAGAAACATATAACTGTGGTTGTTCACTATTCCTTTCCAGTACAATACAACAGTTTAAATTACCATGCTTGCCATTGGTGGGTACCATCCAATCCTGCTGTGCTGACATATCTCAAACTGGGTGACCTAGCAATAGAATCATTATGGAAGGGCTGGGAACAACAGACAGACCAATGATGAACATAGGGTAATCCACAGAAAACTCCAAGCAAAAGGGTGGAGGATAATAAAAATAAGAAAACCAGCTAGGAAAAAAAAAAAAAAACTTTTTAACATTGCTAAGATTTTCCTCTCAGACAGGTGGAGAAACATCAAGGAAAAAGACAGAGGAGAGCAAAATGGATAAAAGAAATACTTCTCATTTTAAGCATTTCTTCTCAAGAAGGTAAATGGAAAAGGCATGGGAATTTCCAGTTTCCTAGTGTTTACATTCATTCATCAGTGTTTGACATTTTTTTTCAGTTTCATCACATATAATGTTGAATATGCTCTGAAAAATGTTATGCTAAGGAATAAGGTACTGGAAAAACCTGGAATGTTTAATCATGTCCTTGCACCAACACTACAAACTTTTGTTAATATGTAATACTGAGATTAGACAGTCTTCAAATACAAAAGTATGCTGGTTACTATTTAAATAAAGATGAATAATAATTATCAAAAGCGTTAAGTAAAATGAATCGTTTGGATTTTATGAAGTCTGATGGACAATGTACCAGCAAAACTGTTGCGATTAAACTGAGCTAATATTTTCAATTACTGGTGAAAATAAAGAGATAGCACTGTTTGAAAAATATATTAGAAATCTACTAATAGATCGTTTATCACAGAATTATATTGATTATGAGATGTTTCATTTTTTGGTGGTATTAGCTCTGAGAATATGTGTAAATTTTTATATGCCTAAGTTACATAAAGATATTAGTCAACCCCCTTTATGATCAGTATTTCAATGTAAGGGTCAGTTAATAAATATATTTCTATCTATGGTATTATTACTTTGAATCATACTGTACCAAACCTTAACTCATATTTTAAAGACTCTTGGGACTTCCCAAAATAAGATTAACCTTTTCAATGTTCTTTTTGATGAAAATCCCATTTTTCACTTTCTGGACATTAAATCTCTTTTCATGTATATACCACAGAATGCTGGTACAGATTTTGCCAGGTTCAAACATGACAATTAATACACTGTGTTCACTTTCTGAACCACTGCTAAAAATAATGATTTTGTATTTGATTCTAGATGCTATCAGCAGATTAACGGTATTGCAATGGGGGCTACAACAGCCCAGGTTTTGTCAGCCTAGTCATTGGGTGATAGGATGCTAAGATTTTACCTACTCTTAAGAAATATAAAACGGTAATATTTTATAAAAACTTTGAGAAGGAGTACTAATAAAGAGTTCAATATTTTTGTTCATGTTTTAAGCAATAGTACCTCACTTCTAAAATTTGCTGAAAGTGAAAATGATAATGTGGTACATTTCTTAAAGGTGCAGAAATCTGTGAATTTTGAAAGGAGACGTTTTTCAAGCAAAATTTAGAAGAAGAATGCATTTGTTAACAGCTGTCTCCATTTCACTAATAATTATCCTATTTTTGTAAAAAAAATATTCCTTGTGGCCAGTAGTGATGTGGTTCTTATGGAAGAAATAGACTGCATCATGACGTTATTTATGGATGGAATTTATGATAAGGGTATGTTGGACAGAAAAAAAAACTGAATAGTGGAAAAAAACAATGGATGCCAAATACTTTCTGAAAGAAATTTAATAAAAGTAAGCACTTTTGTCTCTTGTACAGTTCACACCAAGAACACTTCATTAGACTTAACAACTGAAACACTTAACTGCCTTATATAACTAGTTTTAATGTTTTGTGACTACACAACGCCTTTCCACAATTAACAAATAAAAAATAATTATTACCTTTGTAAATATCATTATTAAAATACAATGTACTTCCTTTTATTTTCAAGTGTTTAAAAATTAAGATGTACAGCCAGATTCAATAAAGCCTACATGGTCCATTTACACCATGTGCACTTTGTGCCACAAAGTGAACATGGTAATGCACCCTTTTGGATTCAGTAAGTGGTGCGCAAACAAGGTAAACACTGTGGCATGCTGATTACAGCAGAAGCAGCTGAACTGTATGCTCATCAACCAAGCCAAGATGGAGGAGCTATTGAACAAGTTATAAAACAACCGTGTAGACTCAGTGCTGGTTTTGCCTGCGAATTCCAAAGCCTATTGGAATACAGCCACCGAAACTAGGCTAAACAGAAAGAATGTTAGAGGCTGCTGTTGCTTTAATTCATTTGTATGTGCAACAGGTTGAAGGCTATGCTGCTGCTGTTGCTAATAGACCAAGGCCAAGAAGGAGAAGAGTTTTCAGACCCCATTTAACTTATCAAAACCTACATGATGTGGAAATTGTACAGTGCTACAGGGTGGACAGAAACACACTACAGGAACCTTGCAATCTCTCTCGTCCTCAACTCAGAGCCAGGGCAAGTATGAGGGCAACCCATCCCAGTGGACACAAAGGCATGTGTAGCACTTAGAGTTTTAGCTACAGGTACCTTTCAGAGACCAACAGGGAACATGCTGGGGGTGTCACAGACATCATCATCCAGGATCCTCCATCAGTTCCTAAAAGCTATGCTCCAACATTCCAGTGACCACATACATTTTCCTTGTACTCCTGAGGATAGGGCCAGAAATATGCAGGAGTTTTACCATGTAGCACACTACCCTGAAGTACTGGGTGCCATAGATTGCACATATATAGAAATTAAGGCACCACTTGGGGAACATGGTAGGCTCTACATAAATGGAAAGGACTTCAACTCTATTAACTGCCAAGCCATGTGTAATGCCAAGGGAATCATCTTGAAGGTGTGTGCTGACAACCTTGGCAGATACCACTACTCACATATCTGGCACACCTCCCAATTGTATCAGATGTTTGCTAAGGGGATATCCCACAGGGTCATTTACTGGGGATGCAGGTTATACACTGGAACTGTGGCTGTTGACACCCATCACATCAGAAATGCACACACACCTGCTGAAAAAACCCATAATGAGGAACAGGCTCAAACCAGAAATATCATAAGAGTGTGTGTGTGTTCGGGCTGCTGAAGTTGTGGTTCTGGTGTCAAGATACATCTGAGGGAGCCCTGCAGTGCAATCCACTGACATGTACAGAATTAGTCACAGTATGTGCCATGCTACACAACATCATCCTGAGAAAACAGTTTCAGCAGAATAAGCAAGGGGAAGAAGCAGACATCCCACCACCAATACCAAGGTCACCACAACCACAAGCAGATGAGGAGTCAGAGGGGGGAACCAGCAGCTGCTGTGGGTGTAGTGAGATATAGGTGTGCTCAATATGCCCTTCCATTAGCTTAACAGACAATGCAAAGCACACTCACTCACCATCTAAGGGCCTAAAACCTTTCTCTTATACACATACATATAGTAACATTGATGCCAGGCAACTCTCACAACCTTTACCTCTGAATGTATTGGCTGTGTACTGCCTGCATCAGACAAAGTCAGCCATGAACTAAAACTATTCCAGCTGCTGCATTTACAAGGTAAGTATTGAACCTGGAGTGCATTGTGTAATAATATGAATGAGTGGCATATCCTTGTATTTCATTACTTGGTACTGTAAGCAAGTAAAGGTAGCAAAACAAAGTAGCAGGTCTTCACAAATCAAAGGACTTGGATGAAAAGCAGTCAGAATTCCAAGAAAAATAGCCCAAATCCACCATTCAATAAATAGTTTAATAGTGCAGGACATAAACAGCATAAATAGCAGAACAAAACTTTTGAGTAAAAAACTCTTCTTCAGTGTTTAAGAAAATTGTCCTACCATAGCACAAGCATATATACAACCACACAGCCAAAGTACAAACATAATAATGGTAGCATTTACATCCTTAAAGTGACCCATATCTTATAAAAGTTTCCCTAAAACTGAGCCTCATTGAGGCTTATATTCTATATATTTTAAAATAGATTTTATACTATTATTCACATTCAAACCTGGCATATGGTCAGCTCTAAAACAATTAATCCATTTATATTTGGCCAACTCCATTTTATTTATTAAATCACCCCCATTTTTTATTTTTAAACACAACTTGCAAGATTCTAAACTGAAATTTATGGTCAGCACCTGCAATTGCTTTATGCTTAGCCAAAGCATTTATAAGGACATTTCTACGAATGTCAGAACAATGTGCACTTATTCTCTCTTTCAGTTTTTTATTTGTTTTACCAATATAGAAACATTGGCAGCATATACAATTAGCAAAATAAATCACATTTTCTGTGTTACATATTCCAGCACCTCTAAATTCAAATAGCTTTTGACTACTTGGGTGTAAAAAACTTAAATCCATATTAATATCTGCACAATGTGTGCAGTCGTAACACAGTTTAGTGCAGAATTTATTAATGTTTTTTGTAGCACATTATCTCTCCTTATATCCTTACAGCTTAAATGTTGCTTTAAATTCTTTTCTCTTTTAAAAACAAAATGTGGTGTCTCACCTTCTAGATCAACCACTTCTTGACTAGATGTAACTATAGTCCAGTTCTTTTTAATTATTTGCTTAATAAGACCTGTGTGTCGATTATATTTTATCATATAATTCAGTTTATCCATAGTTCTATTTGTTTTGGCTCTCTCCATCATAGCATTATCAGCCTTGCCACTCAAATATAGTCTGGCTGTGTCATTCCTTAACCCAGTAACTATCCCCTTCATTTGTTGCACTATAACTTCATTATAACCCCTTTCCACAAAGGAGTCTGCCATCTCATTCATTTTCAACTCAAAAATTGCATCTAAATATACTATCTCGCATAAGCTGTCCTTTTACTACACCTTTAAAAAATATGCCTGGGGTGTAAGCTTTGTGGGTATACATACTTACTAACTTGTACAGCTTTCCTATGAATTTTGGAATTAAAATACACATCATCTATAGAGCTAACTATATCCAAAAAAGTTAATTTCATCCAAAGATGAGTTCACTTCAAACCTCAAAAAGTTTGTGGTGGTTTGCAAAAATTCTGCAAATGCAGTAAGTTCTTCCTTAGTGCCATGCCATAACAGGAAGACATCATCCACAAATCTTCTAAAGAACACTAGATGTTTATTTTTATAACACATCTATATTTCTGAGAATATGTATTGTTCTTCCCAACAAATGTAAACGCTGCTATTATTAAGTTTGTACTTTGGCTGTGTGGTTGTCCAACAATTCAGTTGGACGAAAAACGCTTAATAATAAAAGAGTGCATTCCAGAGATTTAGAAGTTTGGTGGATTTCTTCATTCTAACGTTTGTACTTTGATTGGCTGTGTGGTTGTATATATGCTTTTGCTATGGTAGGCCAATTTTATTAAACACAGAAGAAGAGTTTTTTTACTCGAAAGCTTTGTTCTGCTATTTATGCTGTTTATGTCCTGAGCTATTAAACTATTTATCGAATGGTGGATTTGGACTGTTTTTTTGTAACCAAGAAAAGGTGGGAGATTTGTACAGAAATTACCTTAACATGTGACAGCAGAGACTTATTTGACTTATATTTGTCCATTATTAAGTAGTAGGCCTCGGGCATCAAAGATTCACACAGTCATACCTCTCAAAAGTACTGATGATCACTGCATGCCCTCAGTTTAGCACTGTACATTTGTACTGGAAAATCATTAAAGGGGGGAGTTACAAGGTAATGATACACATTGCAGTTTCAGACTTCACAACCCTCACAAGATCATTCAAGATAAAGCTGGGAAATTTTGATGCTATCAGCTGTCTAACTTTCTAAGACCAATAGAAGTCAAAGCTACAATTACCAGTTCAACATCACAAATGTAGATATACTAAGCACTATGTCAGCTATGTACCCTGAGCATCAGACGCAAAGCTTATGTATCCCTGAATCAAAAAGGTACAGAACAGGGATATGGCACAGTTATCATCACTTGCACAGGGCATTGTGAGGGGAGGGGGGCAGGAAGTCTAGGCTGACACAAAAGGTCAGTGAGTGTGTGTGGGTAAGAAAGAGAAGCAGGCAGACATTTGGATAAACCAACACATGTACAGTGAGACAAAATGAGTTTTAAGCTGCACAGTTAAACCATGTAACTGTTGTGTGTGTGTCTGTAGGGGGTTATCTAAATGAAACTGGTGTGTGAGTGTCTGCATGAACAAAGCCAAGCTCTGTGCTAGCTCTGTGTCTTGGTATGTTGGACAGGTGAGAGGTGTGCATTGTAGAGGTGACAGCTCATCATTGTCATCTCCAACCATGAGAACTGGTTCTGCTAGGAGTTGCACTGGCATGTTCATGCCCACGGTCAGATGCACTGCTGCTACCTGAATGTGACTGATGTCTGGTGGATGAGCTCCCTTCATGAGGATGCTCAGGACCACGACTCCATGGCCTGCCATGTCAGGGTATCGACAGCTCACCCACTGACAGAGCAATGAAAGTACTGCCACTATGGGAGCATGATTGGCATGGCCATGTTGGCTAACAGCAGATGATATGGCTGACCTATGCCCACGAGGATGTCGTTCCCCTCCCAGCAGAAGTTCCATCACAGACACCACTCATTCCATCACAGTCACCACTCATTCCAATGTGTCATTCATCCAATCCATTGAATTGGCAACATGGTGGAGACAGTCAAACATGTCAGCCTGTGCCCCATCTACAACCCTCAGCATTTCTCTGCAGCACTTATGGGAATGTGTCTATGCCTCCATGATGGCTCTACACATATGTTGATGGCATGGGAAGAGACACCTGGATCAGGTGGAGCAGGGATAGCAGGCCTCCCCTGAGCACCCTTAACAACCCTCCTGCATGACACCTTGCCTACACTTTGGCTACGGCCAGAGTCAACAAGTACTGAAGCCACAGTAACCACACTTCCCTGATCAATGGCCTCACCCTCCACCTGTCCAATACCTGAGGGCTCACTGAAATTTGCAGAGGATGGTTGTATGTCAACCTCAGTGTCAGATTCAACCTCTGCACCCCTTACTGTATCTCTTTTTGGCCACCATCATCATCAAAGTCTGCTGATACACTGACATCAGGTGGTAGCAGTCCCATGCTTCCACTGTCTGGATCACCTGTGATAACAAAACAACAAACACAGGAACAATTATTACCAAAACTACTATACTCCAGTATATGCTAACAAAATAACAATGCTGCCACTATTAAACAGTACTGCAATACACACAACAGTCCTGATATCAACATCACCCACTGAAATATTTATTTAAATTGCTCATCAGTACTGACATAAAATGTTTGGTTTGCCATCTGAAGATGAGGTGATCCTCTGCAAGCCAGATGGTCCTGGAAGAAGTTAAGCTAAAGGTAAGGGCAACATCATCACAATTAACAGTAACACAGGGGGTAATACTTTTACCCTTTATATGTTCATCAACTATACTTTCAACAAGAACTTGGAGGACAAGTCTAACTTAAGCTAATCAATCAGAGTGTGTTATTAACTGTAACAATCTTCAATCCCCCCACATTTCTTGTGACACAAAAGTAACTTATTGATTTCAATTGTTTTACTATACAACTGTATTCAGCAATTGAGATACCAAAGCCTACCTGGAAGTTCTTCCTGAGACATGCTTGCTGTCCCTGAAACTGTTGCACTGATGTTGAGGACATGCTGTTCTGCACTTTCCTGGGAGCCATACGGATTGCAAATAGGAAAGGAACTCTTCCTTTGGTGTTAGTGGTGGCTCTATAGCATACCCTCCTAGTACCCATCTGATCACAGCCCACTGCAGCTGCTCTCCTCTTTGCAGATGTGATCATGTCAGTGGCTCTATAGTGCACTTGCTCATATGTCCTGCCATGGCCGCCCATGGCATTAACATCATCCATAATCTTCTGGCAAATCTGCATTCTGCATGCCATATCTCCCCATCCCCTTTCAAGCAGGAAGGCAGCATGTTGCCCAAAAGCATCAATGATAACTTGATTTTTCAGCATTAGTGCAGGGTGGTCTTCAAGGATTGAGACACCTGGGTGGCATAGTCCAAGGTGTCCTAAAAGACAACAGAAGGATAATACATATATATATATCACATAACTACAAAATAACTATTCTCAGATAAAACAGAAAAGGAAGCATCTCAGTATTACCCACTGGAGAAACAAAACATTCTAGAGATATGAAATATGAACAACAGGCTGGATGCAAAAAAAAGGACAGTAACAACAGCAGCATACTCTTGTTTGTGCCATAACAGAAATGTAGCTTTGCCAGATCCCCCAAAAAGAACAGGCAAATGGCACACTTTGCTAACAAACCATCTTTGAAATGCTAAATTTGCTACCAAATGAACTGTTCCTGAAACATTTTTACAGATTTATCACAAAACATTCCATTTAAAGGTATTGCAATCATGTATACCTGTGAAATGCCTTGAAAAACATGTCCATGGCATTAGTACACTTCTAACTAATGCATACAGATAAAAGTGTAAAAGCCTTTGCTTCAGATTTTTATTAATTACATTCCAGCATATGCAGTATGTTGCTGACAAAATGCAAGCATACCTTCTCAAGGTCAGTAATCATCTGTGTAGATATTCCAAAGTAATACCCTCTGTTTAGTTTTCTCCACATAATCAAGTCTCTTTACCTTCAGTTTTCCTAGCTACATGGTTGCCTTTTTATATGGTGTAGATTCATGGCTGTTAGCAAGGTGAATATGCAAATGAGATATGAACTGATTAAATCACAAATACTTGGCTCCATGTAGGAGATGTAAACATAGTGCAAGCACTCCCTCAGTCTTTGTTTTTAATATATTGCAACTGTGAACAACTACTGGTTGGGAGAAGGAAAACACAACAGCAATGCGGGCTGCCGTACATTCAAAATATTAGATGCAAGTTTGGAAATGTAAGTAAACAGCACACAATTCACAGGTTCTATTCATTAACATCTAACCTCCCCTTCATTTGTTGGCAACTGCATATGATATTATTTCCATTTAATATCCTCACACATTTTAAGGCCAATGATATAAAATGACTTACAGACTGCATGTTTCAGATTACTGGGTTAGATAAGAGAAGACTGACCAAGGAATAATTATAACTGGTTGTGTGATCACTTAGTGCACATCATCCAAAAGTAATAAATGTACAAATAACAGTTGTATGGTTTCATGTTACTATGAATGATGTTACAGTTTGGTTATATACAGAATGATTTCAGTTCATTGCTTCAAAGCTGCTTGTGTGGCAAGGAGGGATAAGGCACCCTTCCTGTGTTCTGAAGATTCATTGGAGTGAGAGTTGAAATCCACCTCTATATAGACATATCTCATATGAACCAACATTTTCTAGTGTGTATGTCATAGACTGATTTTCTTCATTTCAACTACTTTTCCATTTTTCTTCTTCTTTTTTTTCTTATTATTTTTTGGCCAGTATTTGCATGATGAGGTGCTTAGCACAGTCATGGGAATGGAGGAAATGAATGTCAGGTTTGGCTGTGCTTATCACATTTGCATGAAGCACAGCAGTGCACAAGCTGGACAAATGGACCACCCAGGAAGCAGACAGAACACCTGCAGACAGGAGTCAAACAGCCAAAGTTAGAAACCGGATACATTCATTTAATTCTAATGGGCACTGCGCAAACCCTCTAAGTGGTGTTGCACAGCAGTTAACACAGGAACCTTAAGAATGATTAGTAAATTAATGAATGCCATGTAACTTGTCCTGATGCAGCAGGTGTAAGTGTAAGGCTGCAGTACAGATGGTTCTGATTTCTAGTACAGGGTGTGCAATCTTTTTTTTACTGTTATGACAGTGCAGTTTATAGCAATGATCTGAAACATAGACAATAGTTATTTCAACTTTCTTGTGGCAACATGTGTAAGTGTGGGACTACCATACACACGATCCTAAGTTATAATACAGGATATTCCATACACTTTGACTGTTGTTCTACTTCCCATTATATTCACTCTCACTTATAACACTTTAGATAGTGGAGTTGATGTGAATTATATGTATGAGGGATAAGATACCATTATTGTGTTTTCAGATGTATGACTGAGGGTATACTCTATACTATATTTCTGTAAGTATAATTATGCTATCTGGACTTGAATGGGCTTTACATTTGCCTAAGACACATAAACTACTGGATCTATTTTCAATAACCTTGTCAGGTCAGACACATACATGTGTAACAGCTCATACCGTTACCTATATTTATGTGTGAGTCCTGACTATGTCTGAGGAGCACTTCTTCAGTGGCAAAGATGGAATATCAGTGCTGTGGAAGAAAATACCCTTATGCATAGGTTTGAATCCCACAGTGTAAAAATCTATTTTCTTAGTGTAGAAAGGTAAAAAACAAATGTGTAAGGTCATTACATTATGCCCCCAGTGCATATCTGCAAACTTAACAATTACCGTCATATTTCCAATATATATTTCCAGGCTGCATCAGTGGACACCCCTCAAACTAATGACAAGTGTTAGATTAACCTTCCAATTTCAATTACTTAATTCTGCATTGCTTGGCACTGCTGCTCTCTGTTTCCATTGTACAAATGCATTGCTCAGGTTTGCACAATCCCAGTAAATGCAATAACTGGAATTGGCAGGAAAGCATCAGTCTCCATTGCTGTAGGTCTGCTGGTAGACATGGCTGGTGTTAGTGAGGAAGGACCAGGTAGATGGCATGGAGGTGGGGTGTCCAGTAGTCCAGGATATTTATTGGACTCTTGGAAAAGCACCACAGCCAAAGGCTTCTGCAGGTTGACTATTCTGGCTCCCAGTACAAGTCTGAGGCATGGAATAGTTTGGGCCAGGCTGCATCTAGTGCCACTGGTATCTTGTTCACTGGACAGCAATGTAGATATCATTTTAATGACCTACAGAGGAGAAAAAGGGATACTCTCAACCACTGGTTGGAGGAATTTAGGACTGCAGACATCCCACAGCTGTGTTAGTATAAACTAAAGAGATTAGTTGTAAGACTTAGAAAGCTTAATGTAGGCATGACTGGTATGCATAATGGCCTTCTGCTCTTTTCTGTTCTTTCCCCATCTGCCAGGGATCATGAGTTCAATGTCCAGGCCCATGTTGCTTGATTGGAGAGACTGAAGGAAGCAAGTGATATGTATGCTGTAAAAGAGAAGTGTTATTGCAGCATTAAAAGTGAAAGAGAGCTTTTTTGTATATGTCAGAGGTATATAAATTCAGCATGCATATCCCAACTATAAAAGCAAGTATGCATGCATTAGTCTGTAGCACAAACCAATTGTAAGAGTCCAATATTAGACTTAGTCAGAGATTATTGGTTCAAATTCCAAAATTCACAAATATACAATATTGTTATTTCTTCAATAATATTTACGTTAAATTAAAAACGCTATACCAGTGGCACAAATACGCTACTGTAAACTGTAATCTGTATAATTGGAACATGCATATGTGCAGTATATGCACATATTAAGGACTACTTTCAGCAATCTGTAGTATAGTGTTTATCTGTTAGGAGGTATACTTAAATGTAAAACTTAAGATGAAAGAGGTGTATAATTGTTTTACTGCATTGTATGTCACATATGATGGTACTAAATTTATCTCTTTTTTTCTCTCACCCCAACCATCTTTTTTATTTTCTTTTTTTTTATTCTATTTTATTTTGTTAATTTTTTATTTTATTTTTATTTATTTTTTTACTTTTATTTTTTATTTTATTTTTATGTGTCATCAAAATGTGTCCATGTCATCCATGTGTATCTTATCACTAAATGTTCCACAGCACAATGAGGTAGGCCAGTCCCAGTGGAAGGGCCTGCCCTTACTCCACTGGCTCCAGCACCAATGCCCACCAAGGCTGGGAGCCAACCTGGCAGCACCTCTTCTGCTGCCCCTGCACTACCTGTGCCGTCATGTAGTTCTGTTCTGGAGGCTGGTCCAGTGATACTCTCCGGGAGCAGTGGTGGAGGTGAGGGTTTCATCACCTGCAGCGAGTTACCAGGTATGGTGCATAGGGCCATGCACTGCATCATTGGTACACACCTATGCCAGACGGCTAGGATGCTCTCCCTCATGTTTCATAGGAGTAGGAGGAGATGTCAAGTACTCCAGCCACCAGTGGAGTAAGGTGCCAGTGATGACAGTCCAGTGGGTGAGCACTTGATTCTCACTGTCTCCAAACATGCTGGACATGAGCCTGGGTTGCCCCCTCCCTCACCCAAGTCATGGTGTCCACCAACCTTTTGTGTTCATCACCATTCTTGTCTCTTGTCTTGTTTGTCTTGTATGTTTGCAGTTGCTTCCCCACCTACCCAACATACCTGACCCAGACATACCTACGTCCCTTCCCCAACATTCCTCTCTCTCTCAAATAAAAATAAATGGGCACCCGTCCCCTACAAAAAAATTCATCCCATACATCTCCATTTTGCACATGTCTTCTTGACACACTTGATTCGGTCCAATTGGCTATACAACATGATTGCATTGTGGTTGCCCCTCTTTGTGGAGGTGACAGTCCAAATTCAGTTAATATTCTGCATATATTTTCAATTAAAGAAATGGATAACTATGATTCTTTCCTACCTCCCTCCTGCACATTCCTGTACTGCATTCCCTTTGCTCTTCCCTCTGTTTGTCCCCATTTCACCACTTTCCGATCTACCTCATTGTAACACCTTTAATCTTGTCAAAAAATAGAATCACACACAACACACATAAATAACAGAAAAAGCAATGGACCCCTTCACTTTTTGGGCTCTATGTTTGTCTGGAGGTGCTCATTGAGCACCAATGTGCAGCAATGGTGAGCAGTGGCAAAATGTTGTGGTTAACTATGTGCATTGCCACTTAACTCTGCTGCGTTACACCAACGCAAAGTGGCACATACTATAAAAATTCATGTCATTGCATTATCAGTGTTTATTTAAAAGTATTTAAAAGTATTAGATACACCTGGATTTGAACCCAGTATCATTTGGGCTCAAAAAGAAATATGTCAATGCATTTACACCTGCTGACACAGAGTCAGTTAAGCAGCAGGTGTAGGGTTGCCAACTTTTCATGTCAAAATTTCTGGACATGTACATGAAAGCAAAATGCGGTATCCCCCCCACGCATGCACCCCCTCACACACATGTGGCACCCCCCCCCACACACACAGCCATTCCGGTGTCCCATTACTTGGCTATCTCTCCATTTCTCCCCAGTTGCCATAAATACTGTTCAAAACTCTGTGTGCATACTGTTTTCTGCTTTACTTCTACAATGATTACAGATACTTGGATTTAATGTAAAACTTTTACTTAGAATTTTACAAACACTAATAGACATTTGCTAAACAAGCAATACAGTCTCTCATAACATAGCTTTAATACTTCTTTGCCTTTAAAACTCACATTCACTGAATCAGCATTGAAACCTACATTCAAAGAAAATGCATCTGGCCAGTGGTGGATTAAGTTTACCTTTGGGGTTTTTCAAATCATAGGCCCCTTGCACACATTTTAAAGCCAAGCAAAAGTTCTTTGCTTCACCTTCCTGATTGTATTAAATTTTAATACATAATAACAGCTAGCAGACATGAATTAGCAGCCATCACAACTTTAAGACTGGTACGCTCATGCTCATGTAGAATCTCTAATGAAACAAAACTGGCATATTACTGATATACTTAAATAGCAGAATTGCTCTAATCATAATAATGTCAAGTTATATGGAACTGCCCCAGTGTAAGGAAGGAGTTAATATGGGTGCCAGAAGCTGCTGAAGGGTGGGAAGGGAGACAGGACAAGAGATGCACTTACTGATTTAAAAAGTGTAGCATTTTTAAGCTATTTCCTACCATAACAGAAGCCTATAACTGATAGAAGCTGTATAGTGTCAGTACGAGATGAATTAACAATGACAGCAGCATAGAAATTTCATGCAAAATTGCAAGTAAAGGTAGCGCTGAACCTGGTTGTTGTATTATCCAGTAGCATCAGTGATGAGATTAGCACAGCATGGCATTTGAAACCATCCATTGCTTTAGCCTATATCATGGTCTGCTGCTGAAAGAGGTTTATGAAGCCTTCCTCAGTAAGTTGTAGGTTTGAGTAAGCCAGTCATAATATCATTTACAATTTGGAATAAGGCAATTCATCCAGGCAGAAATGTTTAACACAGAGTGCATCTTCACAAAAACTAAAATTCCCAGAAGCACACAACTGACAGACCTGAATAAGCTGCAGCCTAGTGATGGAGATAAGCTCAAATTTCAGGCTGTAATATGATCATAGATATGAAAAGCACTTTTTTGTTAGGCTACCCATCACCTGAACCATTACATACTTGGTAGAAATGACTTGCAGCAAAAACACTTTGTACTGTGCAGATCTATATTCCTCTTATGAGGTCTGTAAACAACCAGTGCCAAACTGCAGCAGCACAAGCTTTCTGAAACATTGGATTTACTAGTAAGAGTAACAATATACTCTTGGATGATGATATAAAAATTTACTCCTGGAATAATGACTTTTTGCAAATATATTTTGAACATTAGTCTCACCTGGCCTTGTGCGCAGATATTAAATACTCACAGCCAGAAAATGGATACTGTGGCCTTCTGACAGGTCTTCTAAAGAAGTTTACAATAAAAAAAAAATCAGGGAATTCAGGTAGAATTTTGGGGAGACACACTTATTAATGCCATTCCAACTCCAAGTATTTGAATGCATTTCAGTTCTAAAGTACGCCAGAACAATGTTTGCATTGGTAGATAGAGCCCGGTGCTTTCATACACACCCAGTATGCAGTAACAGAAATGTTGTCTTGAATGGTGAAAGAAAATTATTTTTTACTTCTGGTTTAATAAGAACTTAGTGCACATATATATTATGAATATGACTTTTGTACTGCCTTGTGAGTAACCTACCCCCCAAGTAAAAACTGGGTATATTGCCAGGCTGTGGCAACACAATCCTTTAAAATATTGGATGTGTTAACCATATGAAAATGGCCTTATGTTGGTTCCCTTAAACCAATTCACACTAAAAATCCAGAGAGTTCTAATCGGGTACTTGAGTACAAAACACCCACATACATACTGTCCCAGATGACTATGCATGCCCCTGTAGAGAGGGTACGTCAGATGTGACAGTGAAGTCTTCACATAAATAAGATAGCTATATTGCTCTTTGACAGACACTGCTGCTCAACAAGCCTCATCAGTAATCAGGCAGAAGTAATGCTATAGGTGCTCTTTTCATATATCAACTACCCCTCAAAAATGGTAGATACTTTTCTGTGCACTTCTGATTTCTCATTGATAAGCGAATGAAAAACATATGGCTAATGTTCAACTTGCAGCTTTTAGACACACACACACACACACACACACACACACACACACACACACACACACACACACACACACACACACACACACACACAAACACACTGCCCTCCACAAGCCTTATTATTTTGACAGTGATGATGTGATGACAGTAACAGCACCACTTGTTAGAATGTGTGTTAAATTTATAGTTGTAAACATTTTGCCAATAAGCATTGAAACAAAACACATGAACCAATAATGACAAAACTGCCCAATTCAGAACATTTCAACCATAAATGGCCACTCATACTTCTGTCATTAAAATCCACCAATATCAGTCAATATGCACAATCTCTGAAGAAGTAAAACATCGTCTAAATAATTCCACATTAAAGAGATCTGCAACTAATGAAAAGTTGCTGCTAGCAAACAATTTTATATTTCAGTGTTTCATCTACAAATCAATGCATGCTGCCCTTGAAGAATTGATTGCCTATGTTACGTTAAAAAATGGTAAGCTGCCGGTAATATTGCAATAGGAAATGTATGTCAAACTGAAAACAGGTTCATAATTACTACTAGGCATCATAGGAGAACATACTCAGGACTGCAGCACCCTGCCCCATTAAAATACAACACAGTATGAGCTTGAGCAATCTATTTATATGCTGTGAGAGTAAAGCCCACACCCTCAGCCTTCTAGATCAATATACAACAAGTATTCTTTGAACAGAGGAGTATCCGCGGTGGTGGTGCTGCGGTAGCATTGTCGCCTCACAGTAAGACGCTGTCCGGTTCGACTCTCAGTTAGAGCGTCTTCTGCGTGGAGACATGCGTGAATGGGCATGCCTTCGTTGAAGGTTGTGCATCAGGGCTGGCAACTCGGTACGTAAAAATCAACTGCCAATCATTAGCGGACCGGAGTTCCGCTGTGGCAACCCCTAACCGGGAAAAGCCAAAAGTCACAACATTCTTTGAACAGAGGAGTCCTACCTCAGTTAAAGGTTAAAGCTGAGGGAAAAAAAAAAATGGAACTTGCATGTGCCGCAGTTGGATTAGAGAAAACTCAGAGCAAACACCAGCCGGACTCGTGCTTTGCCTGGGGCTTTTCAGCATACAGTCCGTCTTTTTTATAATTCAAATTCAGTGCACGCGGAAGACAGTGAGTAGACAGACATAAACAGTCGCAAAGACACTGTTTTCGTCTTCTGCACCCGGATGCAAAGGGCGTTCTTAAAGAAGAATGCCCCTAAAAAATATATAATTTTTTTTAAACTAAAAGAAAATGTGCACAGTGCACCATTTTTTCCGGACAACACAGGCATTTTCCATTCTTCTGGACAGTGTCCCTTAATTCTGGACAGTCCTGAAGAATTCTGGATGGTTGGCAACCCTAAGTCAGGTGTGTTTTATAGACTCAGTACTAACTCTCAGAATTTAGCAATGTGTCTCACATTTCAGCACTGCTTAGCTATGCACAAACAGGAGTAGCACTGGAAATATGTATCTCACATGTGCAAACACTTTGCCAACTGTTGTGCAATCCTGCTGCTTGCCACTCTATGAAAAAGTAAATTTCATTATGTATTACTGTTGCTTACTGTCAATTTCCTGTCTATGACATGAAATTACATGTGGCAACATAACAAACTGAAGACCCTATCTAACAATATATCACATATTTACAATACAGCCATGTGCTGCCTTCTGTCAAGCACTCAGTACTTTTTCTACACATATATCATGTACACTACAGAAATGAATATCAAATGTCGTGTGCTATGCAATGCAGATCAATCTGGAAACATGTAGAGCTACAACTATTGACCCATAAGCCTAAAAAGCCTTATCTGCAAGGCTAGGGAAGGAATCAGAATGGACCTTATCCACAGAGACATAGGTGATCTTCAACACACTTGACATGACCCATTTTGGTTTTGTCAAGGGTAGATCTTACGTATTAAACTTAGTGGACTTCTTTGATACTGACCCCAAAGACCTAGATGATGGATAACAGGCATACCATCTATGACAAGTTATCCAAGGCATTTGACACTATTCCCCATTCATGTATCATAGAGAAAAGTTTCCATCTGAGAAATAAACCATATATTACTAGATGGATAGCCAACTGGCTCACTGACGGAACACACACTGTCAAAGTTGGGACTGCACCTCCACCATTAGACCACTTACCAGTGGAATACCACAAGGATCTGTGCTGGGCCCTCAACTGTTTGGAAACTATTTTTATGAAGCCCAGGCAAAGGTAGATGACCTCTGGTTTACCAAATTTGCAAATGACCGTTAACTGGATGCAGCCATATAGAGTCCCCCAATGATGGTAACGTATTACAGAAGGGGCTGACACAGGCAAATGACTGGTGCCAAACTCACAGAGTGAACCTTAAAGCAAAGAATGCCTCATTGTCCCCTTTGGCAATGAAGTACCACTGTTAATTATGATATACATAGCACCTCTCTAAGTTCAATCACAGTGTTGCAAGACATGGGAACACATGCTGATGGCATTCTACATTTCAATCACTATGTGTCCACAGTGGTGAGAAACACATTCTACATTACGCACCTCATAAATAAGGCCATAACATCCAAGACCAGTTAGGTCATAGCTGTGTTGTACTCTACCCTTATCAGCCCACTAATTGAGTACAATGCTCCCTTCTAGCTGTACCTCACCAGACACCTGCACCAACTGGAGAAAAAACAGAGGTTTGTGACTGAGAGAATCCAGGGCATCCAAAACATGACATATATGGAAAGACTGAAAGACCTGTCACTGTACTCAGTATCATGCAGGCTGCTTGAAACGTGACCTATGCCTGGCCTACAGAGCAGTCTCAGACCCCACGCTACTGGAAATGCTGGACATTTGCAAATCAAATGGGACAAGAATAACTTGCTCCAGTGATCTCAACCCAGCCTGCAACATAAATAGAACATGCTGGAGAGACAGATATATCTCCCAGTGATTGACACTCCTCTTTAATAGGTTCCCACTGTGTGTGAAGCAGTGCTCCTCAGTGAACCTATTCAAGTGCAACCTTGACAACTGGATGGGTGATTGTAAATTCACCTGTGGGATGGCACCTATGTCCCTCATTGACAGGGCCAGTTGGCACTGCTCACAAAATTGCTCTGCTAACAATAACCATCTAACTATGCTCAATAATGGCACTTGTGTTTTTATGTAGCCAGGCTTGTAAATTCCCTAGGGCCATTAGGCTGGTAACCTGCTATGAACCTATGAAGCTATGAACCTATGCAAGTCTCCCAACATATTCTATCCAACACGACATGCTGATGATATCCACTATAAGCTGACTTGCAGTCTTGTAGTAAAGTACTGAGTTCTGTAGTCTGTGTACTTAGATAGGGGGTTCTGTTCTCACTGCAGTCAATTGTGTGTGTGTGTGTGTGTGTGTGTGTGTGTGTGTGTGTGTGTGTGTGTGTGTGTGTATCTAGAGAGAAGAGCAGAAGTGTCTGTCCTATAGTTAAGTCTCCAATGCATACTTCTCAACCATACTGTATTTCTCTGTATTTACCAGTTTTGAGAGCAAAATAATGGGGTGCTACAAATTTCTGAGTGGCCCATTCAATTCCTGATTTTTTTTTTTTAATTTAAAATTTTAAGTTATGGGTGACGTCATTATGCAGGGGGCATGTGTGATGACATCAGCTGGGAGACTTGGGCAGGACTGTAAGTTGGAGGAAGATGAGTTCAGTTTCTGCCCCAACATTGAACCCAACTCCTTACAAACATTACAGCAGTTAACTTGCATCAAATGTCACTTAGATTCTTGGGCCATCCCCATTCAATCAGAATGATTCCCTTGTTTTGCTGGATGAAGATGGCAGTGATGCAATGGAGACAGTGCTGCTGGCCTGGGATGTCTTGTTTTTGGTGTTGTTAATGTGTCTCTTATTTTTTGTTCCTGCAACATGGAATAAAGTGGCTGGTATTACAGTCAGGAACTTTGGCTTTAATTGTATTGAATTTTGCCAGAAAAAGGTGAGTGAGAGATGGAGGGAGTGAGGAAAAGTCCAGCAGCTCTTGGGCACACAGTTTGCTTTAACTGATATGAACTTGCAGTAGTAAACTTTTTTACGGGCGAGTAAGTCAGACTTTAAAAGCATGATTCATCTTAATGCAAGTATTAAATAAATTATAAATACCTTGAGTTACCACTGTTTCTCAAGTTGCTATCCGGTGTAAAGAAAAACAGTTCTTATAGAGCTTATTGTGTTTTAAGAATCATTTTGTCCATCACTTTCGTAAACACCAGAGACCGCACATGACCATAATGAAACAGAAGGGCCATATTCAAGCCTGACAGATGATGTAATTATAATATCAATGCCTGTATCAAAATTTTACACCTGTTATTTTCAACTTGGTCTCCATAGGGAGAGTCAACACTGAGGAGACAACAGCTGTAGATCACATGATTAGGATGCTAGGTCTAAGTGGACCCAAATTTACAGTCCTGATGCCTACTGTCATACAATGTGTATATGTACGAGCAAATGCCGTAATGGATTTCTAAAGTTAGTCCTGTGTGAAAGTAGGTAGGGGTAACATTGTAGTGCTTAAAGAACCACTTATGCCCAGTTAGTATGGAAAAGCGCTTACAGGTTTAGAACATTTTACAAATTAGGCATACTGCTCAACTTCTTTGTTCAAAAATTCTGGACAAAGTCAAAAATAATTTGGGTTTGGGGGATGGGGTGGACAAAGGACCAAAATTAGAGACAGTTTTTAAATGCTTCTTTAATTCATTCGGAAAGTTAAAAGAACAACAACTTTTATATCAGCATACATTTTCTTAGCAATAACAAGTATGAAATTCTAAACCCTGGCATTATTCACTGCACTGGTTGCAATCTTTAGTGAGTTATCAGAAAATCAAAAATGATATGAGGAACAGGGCAGAAATATGAGGCAAAAATCAGGGACAGTTGTATTGCAGCTCCATATGAGAAACCTTTCCTTGGTTTGAATCTTAAAACTTCCATATTTTTTCACATTGAAAAGGTCTCTCACACTTTCATTGTTATGAATTATTTAATAAATATCCACAAATATATCAGCATGTCAGAAGAATAGTTACTAACCATGTTTTGAGTTTTCTAGTTCAACTTGTTATAAATGTTCCACATTTTTGCCCATTTGTTCCACAGTGGTCTTGCGAGGTTAAGTGTCTCTCATAGCCTTTGACTGGAGATGTATTTTCTTACTGCTTGATTGGCCCAGGAGGCTGGAACCCCCCCACCCCCTGAAAACTGCAGAGACACCTTTTCATATCCAGCCGGACAGCGGGAGTCCTCCTTTGTCTTGTTCCAGTCAGATGCATGCAATTCAGTATTTGGTATAGCAGGGCAAGTAAGCAATATACTTGTTTGTACTTTCTTTCTAGTATTGTCTCATTTACTTTCAGTTAGAATTTAATATTTTATGCAGTATACTGACTTCAACTATTAATATTTCAAGCTATTCATATTTATAGGTTCATAGGTTAGTACTAACTGCCCTTGCGAGCCACTTTAAGCCTAGCCAATTATCCCTTGTGAGACTCAAACGCTGCACTTTGTGTTTGTAAGGCAAACACCTTAACCATTAAGCCACCCTCTCATCCCTTTACTTGCTTATTTAAGTGCTTGGTTGTTCAGTTAACGTTGTAACATTAGTCGTTCGATTCTGAAATTGTTCTACAACTTTTATTGGGTTCATTTTAGTACACCTTTAATATTAATCATGACATTTACCTTTATTAACAAAGGTATTAGGACTTTACCATTTGGTGGCATAACTATGAACAGGAAAAGACTCAGTAATGGTAGATCTCCTGCTTTGCTAGGGGATGGGTTTTTACTTTCAAATACATGTTGTCAAGCAAGGTACTATGGGATAGTTGTTAGACTTGCAAGTACATCAGCATGGGCACATGCAGCAATTTGTTTTTCTTTCTTTTTTTTAATTTTTATTTTAGAAACCAAAGTGTTTTGTGTGTGTGTGTGTGTGTGTGTGTGTGTGTGTGTGTGTGTGTGTGTGTGTGTGTGTGTGTGAGAGAGAGAAAGAGAGAGTGTATGTAGTATTTCAACCCAAGAAGGTCATGTGATCTTACATTTTTGTTGTGGTCCAGCATTAAGGAGGTTAGTGAAATGTACAGACGAAAATGTTGTATTAGTTTTGTGCTGACATTCGTTAAACTGTTGTGGTTGCGGTCTCCCTACAGACTGATTTTGGTTTTTTGCTTTTTTTTTTAAATGTACAGTTGCACTAAAGTACATAAAATCTGTAGTTATGAGGTTTTCAACTTTCAGTACTCTAGCAGTAGTTAGATTAAATCTTTAAGCTTAGCTCCATCAGTAATGAATTCCACACGTTAAATGAGAGGGTAAGCTGATAATACAGATTTGCAGATGTAGCAGGGATCTTCCATTTTTCTGAGTATTTTTAGCAAACAATCATTTTGTATATCCAGTTAAGTCAGTTCTCTAAACTCATGCCATATTCAGGATTATGAAAATATTTGATATTGTTAAATTCTGATCAAGTGCTACATATCAGCATATATACTAGGGATCTTCCTTTTCTGTAAACATTTAAGCACGTGGAGATGTATTTTTTGTATCAGATTAGATTAAGTAAGTGTAACTGAAGCACTGTAGGAAGTGGAACTGTTATCCAGTTCCAATCTGAGGTCCTTTGGTGTCATGTCCCCATAAACTTACATCTGGTTTGAAGTTATGAATGTGTTTGGTATGCGTATGTAAACGGAGGTACATAAGGACTTTCCAGTCCATTTTGTCTCAAGTTCATACCTCTCAATCTATCAGAGCAA
The DNA here is from genome assembly GCF_019279795.1 of Protopterus annectens. Taxonomy (NCBI): domain Eukaryota; kingdom Metazoa; phylum Chordata; order Ceratodontiformes; family Protopteridae; genus Protopterus; species Protopterus annectens. The sequence goes on from NC_056741.1 coordinate 1,514,002,512, forward strand.
GAAATCTGGACAAAGCCAAAAATAATGGTGGAACAAAGGTCCAAAAATAGGGACAGATTTAAATATTGTTCCTGTAAACTTAATTCAGATAGTTGTTAGAATAACAGGTTTTGCATTATTATGTATTTTTCTGAGGGATATGAAGTCTGAAATTCAAATGCCAGCCATTGCTTATTATTATTTAGTGACATAAATCTTCATGTTGATATCCCACAATTCCACTGGAGTGGGTGGGGTTTTTTGATTATGTATGCAAATTGTATGTTAATAAGTGTCCCTATTTTTGGCCAGTTGTACCTACTTTTCATGGGTCTTTGTCTTGATTTTTGATGTTTCCGGGTTAAGAGGTATGCTCCAATGCCATGGATTGACATATTTTGATACTTACTTATGCCTACACATCCATTTTATTAAGGATTCCCAGCATCTTCCCTCCAACATGGCCTGCTGATGTCATCCACTATAAGCTGACCTGTAGTCTTGTAAAAGTCAGACTTGTGCCATGGAGCTTGAATGAAGTACTGAGTTCTGTAGTCTGTGTACCTAAATAGGTAGAAATTCTGTTCTTACTACAGTCAACTGTATATGTGTGTGTGTGTGTCTAGACAGAAGAGCAGAAGTGTCTGTCCTACAGTTATGCTCCAGTGGCATGGATTGACAGTATTTTGATACTTGCACACGCTAAACATCCATTTCATGCAGGCTTCCAACATCATCTCTTCAACATAGCCTGCTGATATCATCCACTATAAGTTGACCTGCAGTCTTGTAAAAGACAAACTTGTGCAGTGGCACTTACATAGAGTATCAAGTTCTATAAGCTGATACTTAGATAGGTAGGGGTTCTATTCTCACTAAATTCAAGTGTTTGTGTGTGCTCTTGCTTGACATTACAGAGAGTCTTTTACACTCACATGTGGAACATTGTTATTACCATATTCTGCTCAACAGAGAGTGTTGATGTAATCAGCTATATCTGATTTGTGAAATGTGCTACTCCCACCAGGGCAGGGTCAGAGAGTGGCCTAGATGCCAAGCAGAAGTCACCTCATCCTCTACTGGACAAATTACAGTGACATGGCTTTCATTCTGTCCACATGCATCATGGCATGGTGTGTAGACCCTGTTTTTTTTTTATGAGAAAGCCCTATGGTCTCTCCAGCTGCTGCATGTGTCTGGTGAGGTACATGCAAAGCAGAGCATTATACTCTAGTATATTAGAGCTCCGATGAAGTTCGAGTACAATGCTAATATCAAAAAAGCAGCGAGCACACAAAATGAGGAGATGTAAGACTTTAAGTCTTCGCAGTCATAGACCGGTTTCAGCCAAAGGCCTTTTTCGATGTAAATATTCAACTATAATTAGTTAGCCTATTTATAGAAATTTGCAAAACCTGAGGCAAAAAACACTAATCAGCATAAATTAACATACAGAACTGGCATAAAAATTACAAATGATCATTCAGACCGGGCATGAATAGCCCCCCCCGGTCTAAGTATCCAAGCCATTTCCTTTTTATTTAATATATCATGCCAACCAGCTTTAGAATACTTCAGACCATACACTCTATCAATTATGATAAATTGAAATTTAGCAGTGACATGAGAAATGGCATGTTTATATAATGCATTGGTAAGAACTTTATTTCTAACATTACTCAAGTGTTCAGAAATACGTAACTTCATAGGTCTAGACGTTTGACCGATAAAAAAAGCTGAGCAAGTACATACAGCAAGGTAGACAACCCAGTCACTGCTACAATTTGCAAGTATATTATTTTGAAAAATATGACATGTATTTTTACTAGTAAATTCCTTAGTTTTAACAATATATTTGCAAAAGGTACAGTGACCACAGGGGAAACATCCCACCAATTTGGTTCCATCAATTGTACTTTGAAACATATTAGCTGACTGGGGATGACATTTATAAAAACTAAAACTGCCACCTAAGGTTTTGCCCCTGCGGAATGAGAAAAAAACATCTATTATGTAATAATTCACATAGTCGATCATCAGCTAAGAGAATGTCCCAATGTTGTTGAACTAAATTCATAAACTGATGTGTATTTCTTTCATAGGTAGTTACAAATCTGATATTGGAGTCTGAATTCTTCCTATGACTATGATATGTAAGTAGAATCTTCCTAGGCATTCTACTAACTTCACTACTAGTTTGTAACAAGTGTGTTGAAGAATACCCATGTTCCATGAAACGGGATGTCAGCTCTTGATTAAAATGTGAAAAATCCTGTGTAGTGGAGCATATACATCGAATCCTCATATACTGAGATTTGGGGATATTGTGAATAATGTTTTTTGGATGACAGCTGGATGCATGTAACAATGTGTTAGAATGAAATGGTTTCCAGAAAACTGAACTGGTCAATGTGCCATGAGGCTGTCTGTTTAACATCACATCAAGAAAAGAAATGGACTGCATATCAAAGTTGACCTTAAAATGAATGCCCCATTTGTTCTCATTAAGATATTGAACAAACTCATGTAAATATGTAAAGTCAACTAGCCCGTATTGCTCATAATGTTGCATACAGGTATAGCAGTGTCCCCCCTAACACCTCTAGCAAATGTTATAGTGCCAGGAGAGTGTGCATTATTACCCTCATAGAGTGTGTATGTATCATAATAGTTGTACAAGTGTGTTTGTGCAGAATAATTTCTGATCACTCGAAATCACATATGTTATGTCAGAGGCATGGTATTACTGGTGGTAGTATTCTGATATTGTCTATGATTGTAGTTGGTTCTTTTAATGTTGTCCATGAGCCATTACCTGTGTCCTACTTGCCGGAGACCTCTTCTGAGATTACACACATATTCAGGCAAATCAGTTTGCACAGCTTCACAGTATGCAGCCTACCCTAGTTGTATGTCAGATCCCTAATAGATGTCCTCTGCATTGTTCATGTAAGGATGCTTATCTCACACAGATGTCCTCCCCATTGTAATGTCATCTTGTGTGACAGTCACATAATACGCATTTTACTGTGCAGTCCCTATTGTACCATATAGATATGTGACTGGTATTGCTGTTACAACCATCTTCCATTGACATGCCCTCATCTGCTGTACATTAGGTTGTTTCATCTTCCCTCTTTCCTAGTGTTAATTCCTACAAATCATATGTGTGTCTCTGTTCAATACACACACTTCCCCTGAGTGTTTATTTTGCATGGCAGTGCATGTATAGTTACAGATCTTTTAAACAGCTTCAGTATAGAACGCCAGGAATAGGATATCACAATACTCTGTACTATAGATACGCTATCCTGTACTGTGTTTGGACCATGTACTTAGCATTCATGCCTCTCCACTGTCTAAATTTTCACAGGATGTCCAGATGTGTTCCTTATCAAATTTGTGGCTTTTTGCCATATCACTGGGATAATCTCAGGACTGATATGACTCAATATTACATACATTTGAGTTTCATACTTCCACTCCTTCAGAATATGCACCTTAACACAAACCTCTGGTTATTCTTGCACATTTCTATAGGGCAAAAATGTCAAATATGTCCCTATTTCTGTGTCATTGTCCCCCCATTATGTTGGCCTTTGTTCAGATGTTATGCACTAAGAGATTGACAGCTATCTGTGAAGCCTTGGTGATCATTGTGGCTTTCCATGAAAAATCACGGTCTGTCAGTGCTCTGATTTCGATAGGAGGCATATCCATGTTTGCTTACATGGTTTCCTGGACAGCAACACTATTGCCAGCCATGAAACCTTGCTTAAACATTGCACACGGCATAACTATGCATTGCACACTTCTGCATGCTATGCACTGCCATGCACCACCACACACACATGTAAACTCTGTGTAGGCTTTGTGTGAAGCCTACATGGAGTTTATTGAATCCCAGGGTACATAATTTAATACAACCCCTTAAATAACAACCAAAATAATTTGCTGTTTATAAGTTCATATCAGATTACTATGCTAAAGACTTAAGAGCCCTTACAAGCCTACCCATTGTTACCCAAATTTACCTGATTTATGATCCCTAAGGGGTAGAAGATGGCTTTGGTTTGTGCCTATGCCTTTGAGCATTTTACAGACTGCCCCTGTCCATAAGGGATGTGGGCACCTCCTTAGGAGTGAATTTATGATTCCTCATCTGTTGATCCAACTGCATTTGAAAAGAGTCAGGGAAGGGCTCTGCTTTACATGACTAGGAAGCCTGTTCCAGAGGAGGGTAATCTCTGAGACAGATATCTGCCTCTGCAGAATGATTTGTTTATGTCACAGACAAGGTTTCGATCCTTAGACCAAGTGACTCTTGTGCAGTTTGTCTTGCAAATGTGTAACAGTTCCATCAGGGCTGGATTTGTGAGTGCTTTGTAGGTTAGGCATAGATCATCCCTTAATAGTTGGTAGAAGACAGAGTAAAGGGATAGAGCTTTTAGTCTATCCACATAGGAAATGTTGTTCATGCCCTGTATTTTTGTAAGGAACTTCTGAGGCTACTCCAGCTGTTGCAAATACCTGGTCAAGTGCATGCCAAAAGGTGCATTGTACTCAGTTACTGGTCTGATGAGGGCCGAGTACAGTAGTACTATAACATCCTTGGATCTGGATGCTAGGCCTTTACTTATAAATTCTGCTACTCAGAAGGACTTCTTCACCACTGCGAACACATGACAGTCAAAGTTCAGGCTACTGTCCATCTGTGTACCTAGATCTCTAACCTCTGAGTCCATTCTTAGTGGTGTACTATTAATGTTGTAATCTGCAGAGGTATTTGATTTTCCAAAGTGTAAGATTATACATTTTTTTTCATTTAGTTTTAGGCCATGGCTCTGGCAACAAACATTTGTCTGTGTCAGACCCTTCTCTAGGATACCCACATCACTGGAGGAGTCAGTAATTGCCCGGAACTTGCAGTCATCAGCAAATGTCGTCAGCCAAAAGCCTTCTACATTAGCCTTGACTTCAGAGAACTATATTCTGAACAGGATAGGTCCCAGCACTGAGCTCTGTGGCATACCAGTGGTAACTGGCTTCTTTGTGAATCTGGATTCACCCACTATAACACATGTCCTGCCTGTCAGCCATTTGGCTAGCCAACTGTTGACATAGGGGTTTATGCCCAGTTTTGTGAGTTTATCTGTAATACCAGAGTGTGGAATTGTGTCAAATGTCTTAGCCAAGTTAAGGTAGGCAATACTCACTGTTTTACCCTCATCCATGGCCCTAGTGATGTTCTCAAAGAAGTCCACCAGACTGAGCAGGCATGACCTGCCCTTGACAAAGCCAAACTGGGTTGGGTCTAGTGATTATTCTTTTCATGGCCTTGCACATAAGACTAGTCAAACTTATGGGTCTATAATTTCCCAGGTCTATTGATGGTCACCATTTATGTAGAGGGATGACTGTTGCTGTCCTCCACTCTACAGGGACAAAGCTATTCTGGAGGCTGTAGTTAAATAGAGATCCTAGTGGGTCTGACAGGTCTTGTTTCAAGTTATTTAAGAGGCATCCTGAGATATTGTTGGGACCTATTGATGCCATGCTTTTATTTTTAGGGATCGTAGTGGTGACCTGTTCTTTGGTGATAACAGGTGGAGAAATGGTGGAGAGTGTTTCCTGGGGGAAGGTAATCTCAGGTGATGGGGAGGTGAAGTTTGAGCTGAATTTATTGGCCAGCAGATTTTCTATATCCTGTGGCTGAGTATTGGTGATGCCATTTACAACTAATTCTGCACATTGCTGGGTGTTGCCCTTTAGACTGCGGACATAACTGAAAAATACCTTCTCATTATCCTTAGCTTGGGAGGCTATTATTGCCTCAAAATTTGTTTTTAAAGACGTGACTTGCCCTCTGATTTGATTGTTTAGACTAATGAGGGAGTTTTCTGCACTTTTGTACATATTCTTTCATAGTTTTATACAGGATTTTATTTCTTTTGTTGTACAACCTATTTATACTAGGTGTCCACCAGGGTGTCCTGTTTTTGTAGTTTGTCCTTGGTCTAGTACTATCATTTCTATGCAGTTGTTTATATGGTCATACAAGGCTTTTGTGAATACCTCTGCATCGGCTTCCATGTTTTCTGGGTTTGGGAGGGAGCTTGGAAGCCAGCTATGCTGTCACTTAATAAGAGGTAGTTTGCCTTAGAAAAGTTCTCATAGGTGTTGGGGTTAGGTGGGGGTTCTAGTCTAAACAATCAAATTAGAGGACAAGTCGATTTTCCTATGACCAAAATATTGGGTTGTGTGGTGTTACGCATTATGGCCTTGGTTGCTGAGACACAGTGATAGTGGGAGTTGTCTTGTTTGTGTGCATGCAGAGTTTCTGAGGACTGCATCTGAGAGGCTTTTGAGGTTTGGGTAAGTCACATGTGAGCACCTCCACATATGTGGGTCTGTGTGTCTGGCCCTTTGTAAGAGCACTGAGTGTTGTGTGTGTGTGTGTGTGTGTGTGTGTGTGTGTGTGTGTGTGTGTGTGTGTGTGTGTGTGTGTGCGTCACTGACAACCTGTTTGACATTTTTTGTTTCTGTATGTGAGAGTCTTGTCTCCAGTGGCATTGTGTAACTACAACTCTCACATATTGCATTTGTCTGTTTCAGAATTAAGTAGCTGTCAATGTTCATAAGGTAATTGCTACATTGCCTCAGGATGTCCATGTTCACCAAGCTAGATGCAGAGATAGCAGGAAAGTGCCTATCCATGGTTTCAGGTCCTTAATGTGTTCTTTACAAGGTAAAAGAAAGAGGGTACTTGCAAATGGATGAAGAATGAGTGCTTGCTTAGTGTAATCTACAGCTAACCTATGCGGAGATGCCCAGTGCACAAACAATTTGCTCTTTCAGCATAATTCAGGTCATGATCACAACTCGCCCCTCTCACATTTAATGGCACTTGCTCAAGTACTGAAAAACAAATGTTTTGAAATTATGACAATTTAAGAGTGTTTATACAAAGTATTCGATACAGTGCTCTTTTTAATATCATGTAAATGTTCATAAATCCTGCTAGATAGTTTCCCATTTGTTTTTGCCCACATAGAAACAGTCACATGAGAAACAATCTAGCTGTGTAGAAAACATACTTCAATGTGTAGTTTTCAGATAGAGAGGTTAAGAGCTTCTCCACCTCCTAGTGATCACCTCATTGCAGAATATGCATTTGGACCACCTTGTATAAATCTGCATACATAAGCATTTACAAATTCAATAACGAATGGTCAGTCCAGTGACTTGCATTCCCCATTTTGAATAGCCATTACTAAAATATTCTTAAGATTCTTCATTCCTACCCTACTAAACACCTCAGCACTGATACTCAATATTTTCCAGTTATGTTGAATAATCTCTTCAATATTAAAGGAATCTGAAGTGTGGGTTAAAGTCATAGCCGTACTCTGTTTAACATGGTTTATGTGCCTTATCTCTGTTTTTATCTCCTTTCAAAATGTTATCTAAAATGCTTCAGAATTTTCCCTTACTATGAATCTTATTCTTATTCCATTCTGAATGTTATTTGAGTGGACATTATTTGTAGTTAACAATTTAGTTCTTTCAAAGCTATTAATACGTACATTCTTATTAACTTGAATGTTGAGTAGGCAGCTGTAATGCAACCACCCAATGCTTGCAGCATTTTTGGGGGACACACAGATGTCCATTGTTTTGGAACTCACATTTGTACAAACAGTAGTATCTAGAAAGACTATACTAATACCTTCCATTAGTCACGTAAGCTCTGAAAAATGAGTACCGGAATTTAAATATTCCATAAACACATCCAACTTGCCCTTTGTTCACTTCAAAATAAGAAAAGTATCATTAATAAAAGGGATATAAATATTAACTTCACTGAATTCTGCCAATCATAACTAAAATTGGTAAAATTTGGTGCCATGATGTTTCATCTCCCAAGCCCCTGCTTACATGTATCAAGGGTACCAGAACTATGACTCTCTGAACCTATGATGGCTCCCATGGTTACATCTATCTTTTGTTAATTCAATTGACCTTAAAAGTCAAAGTAATTGTTACTTTTTAGCAGCTTTATTGCACATAACTATCAACATAATACACAACAAATGTAACAGAACAATCTAGATTCATGGACTACAATATCTTTTGCAAAGGTAGCTCTTGTTGAGAATGCATCACAGTAAAGAGACTATTCATCATAATGGAGACAACTGGAACAACCTATCACAATTATATAAGATGATGATGAAGGACAGGCATTCACAATCTTACTTACATGCACTTATTTCCCAAGTTACTTATTGTATGCTCTTTCCTCTTAAGATTTAAATCCATCCACCCTTGCTAAGTTACCATATCATTTTTATCTCCTTTTCTACAATACGTTTACTATTTCATTTTTTTCTGATACCCTTCTGCAAAGCACTCATTTATCTTTGCAGGCTTTCTTAATTTCTTCTCTCTTTTTCTTAATTAGTCTAACATCTCCTTATCTTCTTCAGAGATGTAAAGAGCTTCTCCACCTCCTAGTGATCACCTTTTCAGCAACGAGAAGGATAAGATTTACTAATGATGTATCATGCTTCCTTCCCCTTTTTACCTCCTGGCCAACTCTGCAGCATGCTTTCTTTCTTCAACATTTACTTTTCACCCTTTATTTTGCTAATAAAGGATTGTAGATCAGCTTTAAATTGATGTAGTTTTGGGTAAGTTCAGGAAGTCTGCTTCCAGCTCCTCAGTGAAGAGGCATTGCATCTCCAGTACCAAGGTCTTATTCCTGGATGCATGTTGTGTAATTTGTCTGGGATCTAAACATGTTTGTGTAGACACTTCCAGCCAAATATTTGGAATTTCTTTGATTTGTTGGCTAACCACATTGCCAAATACATATGTCTATTGAACTCTTCCTAGTTCTAAGCATTCTTCCCAGTCATCCTTTCATTTTAAAAAATTGTGGTGAAATCTTTCAATAAGTCCCCTGCATGATCTGCCTATTATTTACTTGTCATTTGTATTACTTTATCTAGCTTCCACAGACATTGTAAATGCAAGGAAAACAGAGACATTATGTATGGTTCTAAATGCTGTTTTATGTAATAATATATTGTTGTTTAGGTTCATAGGTTAATAGGTTTGTACTAGGCTAATGGCCCTGGAGCCTTTACAAGCCTAGCCCATAGGATTACCCTGGCATCGTGCCATCCAACCTTAGTTTCCAGTGCCTCTGTCGAGTAGAGCCAGTGGAGTGATCCCTGGGGTGAATTTTCTATTTCCCATCCACTCATCAAGATTTCTCTTGAAGAAAGACAGTGAGGTGCTCTGTTTAACATGTATGGGAAGTCTATTCGACAGCATGGACAGTCTCTGGGTTATGAACCTGTCCCTCCTGCACATTCTGTTGATTGTGGTAATGAGGGTGAGGTTTCTGGAGCGTGTGGTGTAGAGGGATTGGGATTTCTTTAGATGTAGCATTTCTAACAGAGCTGGGTCAGACATGGCTTTGAAAGTCAAGCAGAGATAGCCTCTAAGTAGGCGATATGAGAGTGAGAATAGCTGGATTTTTTGGAGTCTGTCCATATAGAACAAGTGTTTAAGGCCAAGGATCCTCTTTGTGAGGTACGTTTGCGGCCTCTCCAGTTGTTGCAGGTGTCTAGTGAGGTACATGCCAAATGGGGCATTATACTCGATGATTGGCCTAATGAGGGAAGAGTAGAGGGAGACAATGACCTCTTTCTTCATGGACACTAAACCCTTAGCAATGAGATGTGCCACATGGAAGGACTTTCTGACCACAGTGGCAGTGTGGTGGTCAAAAGAGAGGTTGCTGTCAACCTGTGCTTCCAGATCTCTTATAATGCTGTCTGTGTTCAGTGGACTACCATTGATGTGGTAGTTCTTGGGAACTGGGTTTTTCCCAAAGGGGATGACGACATTTTTTGGCATTGAGCTTAAGGCCATGGTTCTGACACCAGTCGTTGGTCTCAGTGAGGCCTTTCTGTAGGATGTCACCATCATTTGGTGAGTTAATAATGGCTCCCAACTTGCAATCATCTGCGAACTTTGTCAGCCAGAGTCCCTTTGTGTTGGACTGGACCAAACAGGAGTGGACCCAGGACCGATCTCTGTGGGACTCCACTCATGACTGGTCATTAAGAGGGATATTTATCATCAATGAAAGGGTGCTGCAATGTGGACTCTAGTTGCTAATGCCTATGCTAATTTAAGTCTATTGAAATGAGAAGATGAGTATATTTTTAATACTGATATGCAATAAAGATTTTATATTATTTTTTTAAAAGATTTATAGATGATATTTTTCTATTTTGGATGGGAAATGTTGACATTACATTTTTATTTTATTTTTTTACAAATGAGTATGGCTTCTTTTAGTTTTAAAATTATTTTTTCATCATGTTCTATATTATTTTAGATATCAACCTTTTTCAAGAAAATAATAAAAATATACACAATAATATTTATGAAAGATGTGTAAGTGTAAGTTGCTGGATATTTGCATAGTAAGAGTATGTATCACAGTTACATGGTTAATAGCATTGCAGGTAGTCAGTTTACAAGGTTAAGTAGTTTTAGTATACCTATAGAAAGTATGTAAACTTAATGATATTTCAGATTAATTACTGCATAGAGCATACATGAGATATTGGCTAGACATTCTCTAAAATGTTGGATGTTACAGGAAATATCTAACAGTTTAATAGTGTAGTTATCCATAACACTCTAGCAATGAGATAAGTTACTAAGCATAATATGAGGTCTACACAGGTAATAGTCTATTTTAACATCATTGCCAGAATTAAAAGATGTGCTTGGTACTACACATAATTTTACCTTTATGAGGGAATATACTTTTAAACAAAAACTGTGTTACAAAGAAAACACTATTAAACTAAATAATGGTCTGGAAACTCACTCTACAATTTCATGTTGGACTTGTCAGTTTTGTAAGCATATAAAGTTAAAGAAGACTTTTAAATATCCTATTATTAACAAATATTTTTAGATGCTATGCAACCTGTAAAACTTCTAATATTCTTTATCTTGCTGTCTGTAGAAAGTGCCCATGTGTTTTTAAGTAGGAAAAATGAACAGGATACTAAAGGAATGGGTTTCTGCGCATGTTTCAGATATACACAGAGTAGTTATTACTAATCCTTGCTAGACACATGCTAAATGCTGATACAATGCATAATTGTTATTACAACATCTATATCTCAATAAAAGAGGTAGATATATGGTTTTGCATACTGAGAACTCTGAATATAAATGAATTTATTAATTGAGAGCTAATATTTAGCCAGGCCTAAAAGGTACAATGAGTATTAAACCTGTGTTAAAGTTAAAATAATATTTGGTATGGCATTTTTACACTGCCTTGTGATTGGTCATTGCAATTTATTTAAATGTATTGCAATTGTGTGTGTGTGTGTGTGTGTGTGTGTGTGTGTGTGTGTGTGTGTGTGTGTGTGTGTGTGTGTGTGTTATTTTACATTGATAACGAGTTTTACTTGGTGCTGCTATTGAAATGACCCTTTCTCAAGAAAGCATTTTGGAATCTTGTTGTTTTACCCTAGGCATATGGAGGCCCTATTGTTGGATTACTCCTCTGCAATCCCTAATGGTTGATATGAGCGAGTTATATGGTCAAAAGTCCCTCTCTCTTAAACCAAATATCTATTTTCCCTAGTTTCTCTCCTCTCCTTGTTTTAATTCCTCCCAATATTTCAGACGCTGCACTATTTCAATCCAGTCTTTTGTGATATGGCTGTTCCTACTATTACTTTTCCTTAATCCAATGGGAAGTAGTTCTAGCTTCCCTCTCTCCCAAACCGCCTGTTACTTAAGACCCTAGTGGTTGAATCACACATCCCTTTTAAAATTAATTTCCCATTCTTTTCCCTTTTATACTGTGACCAGATATTTATTTTGTTAACTATAGTACCTTCTTCCTGTGTCAATGCTGTACTTTTACTGATAATTCTCCTTCTGCAATAGACTGCTCAGTCTCAGTTGGGTAGCTTAATAATAGCTTTTCAGATTAGGAACTGTTAGTAACCCCACTCTTTTGCAAGTATTAGTTTATCCTAGCTTACCCTTGGACTTTTACTGTCCCAGAGATTTTTTAACTCTTTCTCTAAAGTGACAGAGTAACTATCATCTAATTCATCCAGAAATGCTTGCCTCCAATGTAATATCAAGGGCACTACAAACATTTTCAGTGTCTGAATTTTACTGTCCAGGTCTAAAGGTAAAACTTTACAGTTTTTGAGATACCTTAATACTTTACCTTTTAGTTCATCTCAGGTCTCTTTTGGTACATCTTCTCACTTTTTAGTTAACCCCACTCCTAAGTACCTCATTTTTACATGAGCTCACAGGAAAGAGAACTGTTGAACCAATTAAAAAGTAGGAGTATAATCCAATGCAATAGCCTTAGCTTTTTGTTCATTAACCTTGTAGCCTACTATAGTAGCAAAACCCTTTAGTGTTGATAAATCTGGATGACCGCTCCCCAGGTAAGTTATGTACACTGTTATATCCTCTGCAAATAAGGCTATCTTTTCTTCCTCTCCTCCCCAAGGGAAGCCCTGTATGTTACTTTACCTTTATTCCCCTCTGCCAATGGCTCTGGATAAAGGTGAACAATAATGAGGATCCCTACCTTGTTTCCCCTTTTGCATTAAAAGATTTTGTAAGGGACCCATTGAACTTTATTTCTACCTCAGCCCCCAAATAAAGTTGAGTTAATACTTGTATTAATTCTACTGGGAGTCTATATTTCTTTACTGCTTCCCACGTGAAGCTCAATGGACTCTATTGATGCCTTTTCCATGTCAAGGCTCACTAAGAGGAATGTGTTCCTCCATCATTCTGCTTCCATCTGCTGTGAAATTAGAACCCACAACCTTCTGACTTTATGCATTTTCATAATATTTAGTAAGTATTCTATCTACATTTTACCCATTTTATCCACATTATGAGAGGTGTTGTTCTACATTTTGGAGATAGGAGGTTTAGAGCTATGCAACTTACATATTATAGTATGCATTTAAACATCAAAATAATATGATACATTATTTGAAATATTAAATTAAATTATTAAATTAAATTAACTAGAGTCAGACAGTGAAGCAGTAGTTGTAGTAGATCAGATTTGGACTACCTGAAAGGAATATGCTCATGGGTTGTAGAGTTGGTATAATGGTTAAGGTTTTTAACTCATAAGGTACAAGATTTGATTAGAACCTTTGTAAAGAGAAATTGGCTAGATTTTAAATGGCCCACAAAGGCAGCTAGCCTAGAACTTACATATGAACCTATGAAGAATAGTAATGATCAATTATAGCCGAGAAGTAGTTTAGATGTTAAACAAGTTAGTTGACAAAGCTGTGATACATGATTTCTGTATGCTTACCAATATGATAGTGAGTAGTGAAGACATGAGTTATCATTAGTCATGGATTTCATGTGCTTAATAGGAGATTGAATCCCTGTGGAGGTAAACAGGTGCATTAAGGGGTTGAAGTATGCAACAGGTTAATCAAGAGATGAGCAGTAACAGATCCACAAGTCTTTTAAGAAATGTTTATCTCATCTCTAAATGTGTAAAGGTTACTATTAAGTTTCAGTCACAGAAGTAAGACATTCCAAATTGTAGTGATATAGTTGGGGTATAAGCCAGTACCAGCTGAGCTGTGTGACTTTTGTGTTGTGATGAATAGTTTATGTTTTGATCAAAGGCTTCCAGCTGCAGAACAGTGCTAAGTGATATTTTTTAAGTATGGGCATTTTTCTGGTTTGTGGACTATGCTATGAATTATGATTAGTTGATATTAAGTTGAGGTATTTAAAGGGCTGGATAATGGTGGGACCTATGTGGCTACGTAGTAGCACCATCTGTTTATTATACCATTGCTGTAGTTTGCTTTCTGAATCATCTAGAGAGTACTAAAAACAGAAAATGCATAGTAGAGTGATGATAGCAGACATATAAGCTTTAAGTTTTTTTTTTTTTTTTTGCTACTGTCTGTGAGACAGTTTTTGGGTCTGTAAAGTGTCTCAAATGTTTGATGGCCTTCATAGATAGTTACTAGCATGCAGCCTCAGAGACCATTAACAACCATAGCCCAATTTCCCAGAAGTGGTATTTGATTAAATGACTTGTCCAAGGTTATACAGCAGACAAATGAAGAAGAAGGAAATCAAACCCTGCACCACAAGAAACAGTGTATAGCCTTAAGCACACAGTTGGAGGTTGGTATAATAGTTAAGGTGTTTACTTCCCAGACACAAGATACAGGCTTTAATTCTAAATTTTAGAAGAGAAATTGTCTATGATTAAAATTGCCCATAACAGCAGCTAGCCTAGTACTTCCTACAAATTTTACTCATACCTCTCAACCTCTTATTGCAAGAAATGTGGACAAATCTTAAATCAATGGGGAATAAAGGCCTACAAAATAGTGACAGATATTAAATATTGTTCTTATGATCTTACCAAGTTCCTGGAATAAAATTATTTATGTTGGCATGCATTGTCTGAAGGATATGAAGTCTGAAACTCACATGTATGACATTATTTGTGAGTTGAATCCTTAGTTATTTGCCAGAAAACCACACATTTTATGAGGAACAGATCACAAATATGAGACAAAAATCTGGACAGTTGAGAGGTATGACATTACTGAAAATTATTTATACTTTCCTTTTCAACAAAAAGGACCCTTCAGAATGACAGGGATGTTTTGGATGCCCAGTTTATAACAGCCCTTTTATTTGTTATGGTACTACACTGGTTATTTGGAAAGTGGTAGCATTGTGTTCATACTATTACAGAGTCTTTTCTATTTTAACTTGCATGTTCTTTTCTTAATTTACTGAAGCTTTTATTTAGCTTGTAAATCCTGCCTCTCAGTACCAGTCACATTGTAAAACTTAGTATACCCCGAACCAACACAAATAATCTCTTACATAACTGAAATACCTTTTTTCGCTCTACTATCCCCAAGAAAAAAAAAAAAACAGGTAAATCTAAAGCTGTTTTAATTGGTATCTTTATTCTTAAAAAAATGCTACTGCAGGAAATGCCTGTTTTCTGAAGTTTTCCTTTTAAGGCACATCATGTTATGCCTTGCTTAAACCTCTGCATTGCCTCATTTGTTCTGCCTTATTGTTACGTAACTGCTGGAAAGAAATGCATGCAGATAAAAAAAATACATGTGTTACTTCTACATACATGAGCATGTATGCGCACACACACACACACACACACACACACACACACACACACACACACACACACACAGTCTCTCTCTCTCTCTCTCTCTCTATATATATATATATATATATACCTCTGTCACACTCTCACTCTTTCTTAGTCATATGATACAAACTTGTTTTGTATGTCACTTCTATTTGTTCTATCTGCGGTGGTGGTGCTGTGGTAGCGTTGTCGCCTCACAGTAAGACGCTGTCCGGTTCGACTCTCAGCTAGAGCGTCTTCTGCGTGGAGACATGCGTGAATGGGCATACCTTCGTTGAAGGTTGTGCATCAGGGCTGGCAACTTGGTAGGTAAAAATCAACTGCCAATCATTAGCCAACCGGAGTTCCGCTGTGGCGACCCCTAACTGGGAAAAGCTGAAAGACACAACAACAACTAGAGCAAAAAAACATAAAGAGGGAGGCCTTCCCTTAGGCAGCCATGTGGTGATTTTCTTCATTTCTGGCTTTAGCCTCACCCCTACCAGCATGGTGACCAATGCAGCTATCATGGAAACATGACATAAAAGAGCCAGATTATATCTGCTGTAAATAAACTACATGCTACATGCCTCACCTCCATTAAATGCCAGACCTAGAGCATCCCAGACCACCTCCTTCACCTCAGGATGGATAATAAGCACTGGGTGTTCAATCCTACCTTCCCTCTCTAGTTCCACTAGCCCCACCCCAAGTTGGTAGTCGATACCAGGTCATCTGGGTTTCAGGGATTTATCTACCTATACCACAGAGCTGGAATTTTGTGGGAATGAACTGTGCACATAACCTTTTTCACTCTTCCACCAAAAAATAATTCCATGCTTGTTTTTGCTGAGCTATATATTATGATTGTATGGATTATAAGGTGAACTTTCTTTTCTGTTCACACTGTATTTCTTTTTGCTGTTTTCTGATACTTTATATAACAAGGTCACAGATGAATAAAGGGCCAGTAGGATCAGCTACCTATGTTAAATAAAAATGAAGATAAAATAAAATAAAAACAAGATATGCATCTTATAGCTCACAGCTAGCTTGACTTTCTCCAAGACTGACATATGCTCCTAAATGTGATGGCACACTGCTAATGTAAACAATAAAAATGTGGAACAAGCGATAAGGTGGAGAGAGCAACACCAAAAAAGAAAATAGTTTCTCTTCACACCGTCAAGCCAAATAAAATTTATTAAAAAACGACAAAGCTTTCAGATATAAAAAAAATCCTTCCTCAGTGTCTTACACAAAAGAAAAGTTAAAAAACAACATTTATACTAATAGCACATGACACAGCCATTAATTGATTAAGGTGAACACCCAGTTCTTAAAGATACAGAAACAGTGATAAGAGGGATAAGAAGTATATACATATCTTCCTGTCAGTTTTTTCTAATTTTCCTTTGTTTATTTTTTAGAATAGGTTTTAGTGTAACTTGTTTATTTAAGCCCGGGTCCTTATTTGCTTCAAGCCTCACTATCCATTCATATTCTTTCATGTCCACATTATTAACATGGTCTCCACGTCTAATACCTGAGTATACAATAGATATGACCCTGAAGTCAAGTTCATGGGCAGCACCCATTGCAGGAATGTGGCAAGCCAGTGAGTTAGTAGGTATATTCCTACGAATCTCCGATCTATGCTCAATAATTCTATCTCTCAGTCGCCTGACTGATTTGACCTCATAAAATCCTGAACATTTCTTACATGTGGCAAGATATATAATACCAGTGGTATTACATGTTGCTGTACAGTGAAAAATGAATCTCCTGCCACTCATAGGATGTATAAATTCTGGGCACTGATTAATACTCATACAACATGAACAATTGTAACATGGAAAAGTGCCTTTTTTCTTAAACTCAATTCCTTGTGTATTATTCAAAGAAAAATCTTTGTAACATAAAAGTTGTTTCAAATTATTACAGTTACAATAGGTAAACATAGGTTGGTCTGGGAGCCATTTCTCATGACCGGTATAGATTTCAGGGCAAAACAATTTTTTTTATAACATTCTCAATTGTTCTGCTCATTTTATTGTATGTCATGAAATATCTAAGGGGTTGTCCATTACCAGGACTCATAGTGTCAGTATTGGAATCCTCTTTAACAGAAAAGTATGGTCTGGCTACAGAGTCCCTTAGTGTCAGAGCATCCCTCCTAGCTGTCTCTATTTCTGTCATATTGTATCGCTTCTCCAAAAAACTTACAGTAATTTCCTGCATCTGAGCATTACATACCTCCAGCTCTATACTAAGTCGACTGGCTCTTAAGCACTGACTTTTTAAGATACTCTTGAAGGTTCTCCCCCGTGCATACTTTTTTATGGAGATATTTGTTTACTTGGACATCCTTCTTATAAACACTAGTTTGTAAATCATGATTTGTAAGCATCAACTGTATATCCAAGAAACTTGGGGATTTGTCAGAGAACTTCATCTCAAATTTAAAAAATTCAACAGTCTCATTCAAGTATGCATAAAAGTTTTGTAGATCCAACATAGCAATCTGCCAAACTAGGAAAATGTCATCCACAAAACGCTTATAGAATGAAACATTCTTAGCGTAGGGGTTACTTACACTATATATAAAGTTTTCTTCCCATCTGCTCAGAGTCAAGTTATCATAGGTATTTGCTACGGCAGTGCCCATAGCAGTACCCAAAACTTGATGGTAAATTTGCTTATTGAAAACAAAAACATTGTTTTCTAGAACCAAATCTAATAGTTTACAAATTGTCTCAGAACATCTACCATTAACCAAACCATGCTCAACTAGTATTTGTCTGACACAGTCAACTCCATAGGTGTTAGGGATGATAGTAAATAAAGATTTTATATTTAGTGTCACTAGGAAAAAGTCCTGATTGGTAACATTATCATACCAATTGTAAAGCTGAGATAAAAAATCATCACTATCTTTAAGATAACTAGGGACAAATTATAGATAGTGGAGGTATACAGATATAGGGTCTGTAATCCAACCACCACTTGAGGCAATGGGCCTCATGGGTGGTTACTTGACAGACTTATGGATCTTAGGAAGTCCATAAAATATGGGGATGGTAGGGCAGGGCACACTCCAATAATGAAACACTGCTAATGTAAGTAACAAACGACCTATGGTCTTTGGACTACCTCTGTAGGAATCTGGATTCTTTTATACCTTTTTTCACTTTCATGTTCTAATAAGACTTACTTAGCATTTCTGATTATTATTTAATTTATTCAGTGACAGAACTGATTACCAGTTTAAAGAGCAACTGGCTTATTTTAAAGTATGCCTATGTGGATATTTTCTGTTGCATTGTTTAAGTTTCATGCCACAGTTCACTGAGTGCATGAGGTTTATTGCATATTCTTTTGGCTGTTAGTAGACAACTTTTTGATAAGTTATCCCTCCAAGATTCCAACCAGCAGCCTGTCCTACCGCTGAGCTTCTGTACCAGCAGCAGCAGCGATAGCAGATCCTGCAGAAGATGTATAGTTACTGTCAGCTCTGCTTTATGTGACAGAGCTAGGCCTTCATCAGTGACTGTCCAATGCAAGTGACAACTTGGGGCCATTCCTCTAATAAATTGATATGGTTACCAACTGCATTGGGGTCCTTTACCTTGAAATGCATGAGCAGTTTGACTTTGCCTTTATGGAAGCCTGTGTAACGGGTCTATAACATATGAGCGAAAGTTTAAAAATGGGAACGCTCACAATCTCAAAACTACCAGACCTTGAACTTGCTATTGTGGGGGGCTGTGACCCCCACACTCCCTGCTAAATATATATATACCAACTCTGAGATCGGACTACAGTGAGGAAAGGACAAATATTCCAATCTTCACTGTACCACGATCTCAGAATAAGCACTTCGAGGTCCGGTGGTTTCAAGATTGTGACCGTTCCCATTTTTAAACTTTCGCTCATATGATATAGACCCTGTGTAACTGGTGGTTCATATAGCTAAACTTTAGTTGAGGATGGCACATCCCCTGCAGTACAGCTAAAAAAGCACTGCCATTAAGGCTAGTTATGTTTCTGCTGAAGGCATGCTCTCATTAAAGACCGCTTATATGTTCCCATTATTATATTCTGGGTTACTATAATCATGTATGAAATACTAGCCTTTCACTCTTTGAAGCAATGAAACTTGAGAGTTCTGATAAATTTGTATCACCCAAGACATTGTTTTTTTTTGCTCACTTCACTGTCCGTTACCCCTTACCGCTATTTGTGTGTGATCTGTAGCTCTTTATCCCACTCTACTTTCTTTGCAGTAAGCTTGTCTCATGCATAGTTATGCCTTTTTCTCTCATCACCTTCATTATATAGCTGTGCTAGAAACCCAGCAGCACTTGGACACAGTTTTGCACCACTTCCTCATCTCTGAACTTCCACTGACTCTACATCACCTACTTTATGCCTGGCTTCCCTGCTGTTAATCATTTAACTCCTGAACAACTAAGTGTTCAGTGGCAAGGAGTGCATGCTGCAAACTTCAGCTCAAAACTTAAAGAGCTGGAAACTGACTGTAATGTTGAGTGTGTTGAAAATAACCACAAAATATGTTTGTTAGTTCATTTTTCCAGTTATACTATTTGCAGAAAGCACTTTTTGCTTCCTCTAATAAATCTTTTATAACACAACCAATCCAGCATACTTTCCTATAAGTGCCTCTCCTGAAATCATTGATTCTTGTTTAGCTTTCTTGTTTTAGCTTCTATAACTGTGCATGTTTAGCTGCTCATACTGAGATTTTTGGTTGGACGAAGCTACCTGTTTTTCCCCAGCTTCTCTACATTGTGGTTCATATAGATTTCTCCATATTTACCATGATCCAAATGATAATTTTTGAGATCCTATTATGCTTTTTTTTGTAATTTATTTTTCACAAAGATCCACTCTTGGGTTAGTGTTATTTTTATCATTGACTGTAACCTGCGCAGTGGCACATACAATAGTGCTCTCGCTCTCTGTGTGAAATCATTCATTCATGTATGTATGCATGTATGTATGTAGGTATGTATGTGTGTATGTATGCATTTATGTACTCGTGTATGTATTTATGCATTATGTATGTACGTATTTATTTATGCATTTATGTGTTATATATGTATGAAGATATTTATTTATTTTATGGGGTAGGGCACTGATCCAACTGGACCATTTTTAGGCCAACTTGGTAAGTACAAAATATCTGAGCACTTGACAAGTCCAGAGCTAATGCAAACCATAGGCTGAAGACGCACCTGATTCAGCATCTGACAAGAGGGGGTGCACAGCCATCAAAACAGAGGTACAGATTATACTAATCACTTATTATAATTATAAAGTTGAGGGGATAATTTTAGTAGCATGTTGCTTTCACAGTGTAATCAGTTAGTAGAAAAAGTGCTGAAGAATAAGTCTTAGTGGTACATTCGTAGTTAATGGATGAACAAAACAGAGCAGTGCAGTATGCCGAAAAGTGGTTAAAAATGCTGCTTTGGTCAGATTACAGGACTTACAATTAGTACAATGTAATTAAATGGTGGATAAAGAGTCAGGGAAGGAGTGGGACTGTGGTTAAGGGTAGCATGGTTCAGATGTCTGCAATGTTAATTTATTGCCCATTACAGAAATGACAAAATGTGTATGCAATCTGAGAAAGCAGTGCTCAAGTAATATTCAAATAATGGAAGCAGGTGTACTTTGCATCTTTCAAAACATATTTTTAAATTCTGATCTGAATTCTGACCATGACTAATGGTAGAGTAAGAGATTCCTAAGAGTCTGAAATTTTGAGCAATGTAAGAGAAGCTATGGTTTAAGAAATTTAGTTTTATCTGAGGAGTTTGAAGCAAGAGATTTGAGGGGTACTGGATCTAAGCTGACACCTGGTAGATATGGCCAGCTAAGAAGAGGAAGGACTCTTAATAGAAAAACAAGGAACAAGGAAGTCCAGCAGTAAATAGTAACTTTTTTTTTTTTTTTTTTTTTTTACAGGTAGTTATTTTGCTTTGGTTAGAAAAGGATAGTCATGTTCTCTTTTGAGGAACAGAGTAATAAACATGCAAATACATTTGCTATTTGCATATCAGGATGAAGAGTTCTTCTTTGATGCTACAGTCATGAAAATGACAGAATATTCTAGTTAAGTTGGGAATGTTTCTCTGCCAATTGTACATTTGCTTTCTGGTGAGTAGAAGAACAGTCTGCTAATTTTTTGGTCCTCGTTACACTAATGTGATACTAAAAGTCTAAATGTGGGTCCAATACTTACATATCTGATGTGGCTTTTAGTCTTTAGTTTGTCGTGGTTATTGTATCAGATGTGCCATTGGTGGAGGAGAGTTTTGACAGAGGGTTGACTATGGCTTGTTTGCATATACCAGGAAGAGACTCATAGTTTTCCATTATCTGTTTAAGCAAGTGCTGATACCACAAAGTAATTTTCATGAAAAAAACTTTCAGTGCTAATACTTTTCCCCACTGTTGTTTGATTGTGGAGCTGGTACATATAAGTTTGGAGGTGTGTGTGTGTTCTTCTCACAGGTAGGTGTAGGGGGACTTCCCCTTACAAAATATCTTACTTTGAGGTTTGCTGGTAGTGGTTTTCAGTGATTCCATTTCATGGTATTGTCAATCACTGAAATTTGCTTTGGTGAATTGACGTGAATCTGTAAGAGACATTGGATTGTTACAGAGGTATGCATTACAGATGTGTCACATGGGACAGAACTGATGATTACGATATAACTTAATTAACCAGGGGTGAGTCCTTTTGATATTTAATCTAATAAATTTTCAGTTTCCTTTGTTGATATGGCTCAGAATTCCTCGCCTAAGCCCTGTTCTCAGTTGAGCAGCCTATGCCACTGTCCTTTGATGCTGGGGCAACACAAGGCAAGGCGACACCACACCCTCCTTCCCAAGCAAACACACCTCTGCTACCCACCCCCTTCTCAGCTCTTCCATCTTCCTAGAACTGCTAATCAATCTTGGTTCATCTGGTTCACACTCAGGGCTTTATCTGTCTTTGACAGAGAGCCAGGGGTTGGTTATGTACTTAGTTACTCAGCCATGCTGCATTCAAGTGGATAGCGAGAGAATGAAACCCAGCACTACATAGTAAAACTTTTTAACAGCTCACAAATTTGCCCTCTTTTGTACAGCACTGTTGGAGAGCTTCACATTACTTGTACATTTTTAGAATCCTTCCTGTTTCAGGCTGGAAGAGTATTTACTTGTCTGTTGCTGAGGTAGTCATAAAATGAAATTTGCAGGCCATCATATTTCAGTCCTTGGGAACTTAAGGCTTACAATGTTGCTTGGGGTAGTCAGCTTACCTGAAAGGTCTATATAACATCATGATCAGCAAGTACTCAAGAAAGTCATTTCCTTCCTAGGAGAAAGCATGTTGCATGTCCCATTATTACTTTGTGACCCTGTTCCTTTAATTCTGAAGACACTTGATTGTCCAGTTTTGGCTGTTTTCAGTAACACCCTTTAGCATCCCAGTGATGGAGAATGTAATGTTTGCTTGAATTTATTTCATTCAGGATGACCAGTGCAGTATGATTCACACCTTCAGATAGCACCTGTTCCCAAACTAGGAGTCATTTCATTTTTTCAGTGTTTCACATTCTGGAACATACATACTTCCACTACCTGCATGCAAAGTGACTGCTTGCACTGTTACAGGAAAACATTTAATCCCTGCACAATGACATGGATGTTTCTAATACTACTGCACTGTGTTGGCCCTTTTGGTAGAGGCAGTGAACTTGCATCATCTATCCCATGGTTCTAATTATAAAACTGTACATGGCTAGTAAGAGGTACTTCTTCTGTTCCAGTCACACTGTGTAACTTCATATGACCTGAAACAACACAAGTATTGCCTTATACTCCTGACATATCTGTACTACTAGCAGCAAAAAAATATTATAGTGGCCGTAAGATACCAAAACCAAATCAGTAAAAACTGGCATTATGATTCTTAAACTGCCAGATCTCTGACATTTTCTTTTAATGCACAGCCTGTTGGCTTACATCATCCATTGTCTTGTGTGTTTTGCCTTATTGTTAAGTCACAGATGCGTGCATATCTATGCAAATCAAAAAAACATCCTGATGCTTAAACTACTGTACATGTGCCAATACTGTAAATAACATAGATATCCACTCTAGGGTCCTAAATCAAGTACCTACTTGCATAACATATATATCTCCAAATGATCCCCTACCTCTTGAATAAGCTCCCACTCCATATACAACAAAACAAATCTCTTGCTCTTTTCAAATCTAACTTAGATGACTGAAGAGTTAACCAGAAATACACCCATGGGTAGTCCTCACAGCCCCTTATGGACAGGAGTAATCAGTAAACTGCAGTGGCTAGGCTCCTAATGACATTGATGGTCAATTGCTTAGTTTAAACCCATGAAACTGTGAATATATCATTTGCTTTAACCTGTTTCTTACACACACACAGACACACACACACACACACACACACACACACAGGCGCGCACACACACACACACACACACACACACACACACACACACACACACACACACACACACACACACACACACACACACACACACACACACACACACACACACACACACACACACACACACACACACACACACACACACACACACACACACACACACACACACTTTCCTCACATCTGCTAAGGGAATGTACCATGCTTGGCCTAACCTACCCTTCCACTGATCTCACTTTTCTTCTTGCCTTATGGGGCAAGAGATGACTGAATGTGAAGGCTGTCATTTAGGCAGCACTCTGTGGTCTTTTCCTATTTTCTGTCTGTAGCCCCATCACTAGTGATTTATACGCCAGTACGGATGCTTGCACTCTCTTCCCCTGTGTCTGTGTACACTCTTCAATATGATGACTGCCAAGAGTTGCATGCAGAGAATATCTTCTCTAGTACTGCTAGCAATGCAAAGAAGCATGCCATTCAGGATAGGTGAGCCAACAATGGTCACTTGTGCCTTTCCTCTTTAGCACCTCCATTGCTTGGGGTGACTTGTCAATACCAGATCATTTGGGCAGCAGCCTGGGCTTTACCCCTGTGTGCTATAGAGTGATCCACTGATTTACAAGATTAAACTTTTCAAATAAATTCAACTATATAGTAAGCTTCAGATAAGACAGAATAAGTACATCTTATCACTGGGTAGCACATTTACATAAAGCAGTATTATTTTAAACACTACTTACACTGATTATGTAGAGTTCATGATACCAGATGCCCTCATATATGAGGTGCTTGTTTCTGGTCTTTTACTTTTCTATAAACATAGCAAGAATCTCTTACATCATAATAAAAGCTCATGTAAAAATAATTAGCCGGGGCAAGGTTTATCTTTCTGTAGATTTGATGTGGCCATGTGAGCCTGTTAGCTAATGCATTCATTAGAATTGACAAATTGTTCATATTAAACATGAAAGTTAAACTAAGGTGTAAAATAACCTAGTTTTCTAAGGACACAGCCAGAAGACCCCAGGAAGTCTGTTACTTATATTAATAAGTAACAAAATGCCTAGGGTCTTTTGGCTGTCTCCTTAGAAAACTAGGTAATTTTACACCTTTGTTTCACTTTGATGTTTAATATGACCTATTTAGCATTTTAATGAATACTTTATTTTTCCACTGACAGTAGCGATTAACTGTTCACGGAAGAATATCCCTATATGAATGAATGTTTACTTAGAGCATTTCTGTTGAATCAGTTATGTTACATGTAGCCATTCTTAGCATGCATCTTGTTTGGAGCATTCTTTTTCTTGACAGCAGAAAGCTTTTTCACAAACTGCCCCTCTGAGAGGCCCCCAAGCAATGATACCCCTGAGCCCCTATAACAACAGTCCCAGCAGATTCTGCTGAAGATGTACACAGAGGACATCTGCTGCCAGCATCCTCTTATTTATTTAGTTTTTTGTTAAGTAGGTAGCTAGCTTAGTCCAAGGACCCTTTCCAACCATGACCAGACACAAAATGTACATACACTATATTGATCACAATCAAACATATGCAATGCACTGCACTGATAGTCTAGGAAAAATATATCAATTATAATATATACAGCAGATCTAGCCCTGTACTGAGGACTGCCTGATGCAGGTGACTTTTTTTCTACTCACTGAGAAATTGTACAGACCTTGGATAACCAAATATGGTTTACCAATACATTTTGTCTCCTCTAATTGAAATGCATGAGCCGTATATGAACTTTCTCTTTATGGGAATCTGTCTACCTGGTGGTTATTATAGCTAAACTGCTTTATTTATGGATGGCAGATCTCCTGCAGGGCATCTGAAAAACACTGGCATCAACGTTGGTCAATGGTTTCCACTGAAGACATGTTCATGTAAAAGATGGCTGTTGCCAATAGTATATTTCAGATCAGTAAAATGGTGCATGAAATTCTAACACTTGTGATGAGAGCTGTCTTCAAAGCAGTGAAACTTGGAACTGTGATAACACATTAGCACAACAATCTGTTCTCCTCTTCCCAGCAGGAAATGTACATTGTGCGCATTGAGACCCAATAGCAAGTTTATTTATTTTTATTTATTGCAGTTTGTTAATCGGAAAAGTCCATTGGGCCAAAGTAGCCTGTTTTCAATGGAGGCCCAAGGAGAAAAGCTCCAGACAGAAAGACAATATTAAAAAACATTCAAAAGTAATTAAGTACAGCATTTTAAGATATTTACAAGAATAACAAATTAATGTTCAATTAGTACATCATAAATGGAGACAAAAGAATTATTCATGCAATGGCTGTGTTTTGAATAAGTTAAAATAAAGAGAGGTGTCAGGATTCAAGAAAGATGAGTACAGGAGTATTCCCAGAAAGAGGAGATATAAGAGTGGAGTAAGGTTTTAAACGAAGGGAGATTCTGGGTAGGTCTAATGTGAGGGGTGAAGAGAGTTCCATACTCTAGTAAGGGAGAATAGTAAGAGTTGTCCTGGAGAATGTAAAGGTTTGTAGAGTTCCAGGAGATTTTGATTTGTGGATCTTAGTGTTCTATGTGGCTGGTGGATTTTTAAGGAGGAGGAGAGAGAGATGGACAGATAGAGGGTTTAAAAATGAGCTTGTGTGCTGTTGTTAGTTGAAAGAAAGTTAGGTAGTTTGGGAGTTCCATTCAGTTTAGTGCATGGAGGGAGTTGGAATGATAAGTGGAGGATTTGGATCCTGTGGCAAACTTAGAAATTTTATTATAGCATGAGGAAAGTTTAGATTTCAGGGTTGATTGGAGATTAGTGAGTAGTGGAGCTCCATATATAAGGGAGGGGATGAGGTCGGTAGTGGATAGGAGTTGTTTGGATGAAAGAGAAAGATTCTGAGCTTTTGATGTTTTTTATATTGGTTTGTAAATGGATGTCGAATTTTAGCTGGTCGTCAATAAGGACACCCAGAAAATTTGCATGGGGAACTATTTCAATAGAGGTCTTGTTTTGACTGAGTATAGAGAAGGATGCTTTGTCAATAGCAGTGTGTCTAGAAGGGGAAAACATTATTATTTTGGATTTGGAGGCATTAAGGGCTAGATGGTTGTTAAGCATCCAGGACTCGGTGGAGGAGAAGGCCTCTTGAGTAAGGTTTATTAATTTCGGGAGAGTTTTGGTGGAGCAGATGATAGCAGAGTCATCTGCATATTGGACAAATTTAGCATTGGGGTTTTATTGGTGGAAGTCATTAATAAAAATATTGAATAGTAAGGGACCCAATATAGAGCCTTGAGGAACACCTGTTGGGGTGTAAAGGAAAGAAGAAGTACAGTATTTCCATTTTACAGCCTGTTCCTTGGCTGAAAGATAGCTGGTGAACCAGTTGATAGAAGAAGAGGAAAGGTTAAGATGAGAGTTTAGAAAGGAGGAGCTTATGAGAGACAGTATCGAAGGCCTTGGATAAGTATAGGAGGAGGGTAGAAACTATGTCACCAGAGTCTCAAGCAGAGTTAATGATTTTGAGGAAGGAAAGAAGGGCAGTGGTGGTGTGATGTCCTGGTCTACACCCATGTTTTGTTGGAGTCAACAGTTGGTTGTCAAGTAGGTAGGGTAAAAGTTGCAGGTGGGTACATTTTTCGAGAATCTTGGAGATAGGAGACAGG
The DNA here is from genome assembly GCF_019279795.1 of Protopterus annectens. NCBI lineage: Eukaryota > Metazoa > Chordata > Ceratodontiformes > Protopteridae > Protopterus > Protopterus annectens. The sequence continues at coordinate 1,514,029,886 of NC_056741.1, forward strand.
ATAGCTATTGAGTGAAAGGTGTAGATTGAAAAAGTGTTACCTCCTTTGTGGAGGGGGGTGATGAAAGCGTTTTTCCAGAGGAGTGGTACACAGGACTCTTGGATGGAGTGATTAATTAGGATGGTGATGGAAAGGGCTATGCCATCAGCAGCTAGTTTGAGAAAGCTGGATGGAATGTTATCTGGGGCATTAGAACAAGGTTTTAATTTTAGTAGGAGTTTTTTTATGGTGTGGGTAGGAATGCACTTGAGAGTGAAAGGAGAGGACTGATAGTTATTGGAGGTTGAAGCCATGGTTTCAAATATATTGGAGGAGATATTATTTGGGAAAGATGAGGTAAGTTTGGCTATGGAATCAATGAAAAAGTAGTTGAATTAGGTAGCTAGGAGAAGGTCAGGAGAGTCTGGGTCAGAGTAGGGGTTTTCTTTCTTGCCTGGAGAGAGAATTGATGCGATGCTACTCCAGAATTTTTTGGGGTTGGTTTTATGCATGTTTTTGAAGTTTAAGATAGTAGGATTTATAGTCAATGGCTATTTGTTTTTTTACTTGATTTCATAGTTGCTTGTATTCAGTAAGAGAGTTGGGAGTTTTGGACTTTTTATAGTATTTCCAGGTTTTGTCTTGGAGATACATAAGGAATTTTGTCTCTTTAGTTAGCCAGGCAGCTGTTTTGGATTTGTGCACTCTGGTTCTGCAGGGGGAAAAGCAGTTAAGTAGATCAGAGAAAACTGTATTGAAGTGTGAGACAGCGGTGTCCAAAGGAAGAGACTTTAGAGGGTTCCAGTTTATCTGGTTTAAGGCACTGGAGAAGATCTGGGGATTGACGTTTTTTATGGTGCAGTTTGTAATATATTTATGCTGAAGGAGGAGGGGGAAGGGGAATGGTGTGCGAAGGCAGGGAGATGGTCACTAAGGGAGTCAGGGAGAGTGCCACAAACAGAAATTCGGGGGAAGACTAGTATCCAGTCAAGGATGCTATCTGTGGTATTATCTTTATTTGGTCTAGTAGGAGTTTTGATTTGCTGTGTGAATTGATATAGGTTAATGCTTTGAGAGGGGACTGATGAGTCAATGGAAGACCAGTTAATAATGACATCACCTAGGATTATTGTCTCATTATTTATGTTGGTGGTGAACCAGGAGAGAATATCTTCCAGAATAGGGATATTGTTGCTTGGTGGTATGTACAGGGTGGCAATGCATAAACTTTTATTGTTGTTAACTTTGAGAGGGGCCAGGGTTAGCTCAGCAGTGTCAAATGAAGGTATGGGCTTAGTATAGGGTGTCACTGTTAAGGAGGAGGAGAACAGTAAAGCTACTCCTCCACCTTTCTTTTGGGATCTGTCATTTCTTGTGAGTTTATAGTTTGGGGTGTTATTTTGGTATCTTTTATATGTGGCTTTAGCCAGGTTTCTGTGATAGAGATAATATCAGGTTTGTTGTGCGAGATCCAGGCATGAAAAGCAGGTATCTTATTACAAAGGCTCCTGGCATTAATTGTAGCAAAGAGAAGAGATTTATGGGGAGGTGGTGAACAATTTGAGTTTGGTTTGGAAGAGAAGTTATGTGAAGGTCCTGGTTTAGGATGTATATCTCCAGAGTGGAGGAGAAGAGAGATTAGTTTAGAATAGAGTAAGGATAGGTATCTATGTTTTAAAGGGTTATAGGTTAGGGTATTAGAACCTATGGAGCTTAGCTTGATGGGTATGGGAAGTAGTTTACAGGGAGCAAGGAAGAGTTTCCTTTTAAAGAGAAAAGATACATTATGTTTATAGAGATGGGAAGAGATTTGGGCTGTGGAGGGAGATTCTTTTTAATATATATTGAAGTTGTGTGAAGTGGAGGAGAATAATGGAACTGTGAGAGATTAGTAAGGTATAGTAGGTAAAAGAGAATGAGAGATTGGAATAAAGACAGTAGAGCATGTGAAGGTTTTGTTTGCATGACAGGTGTTAGGTGAAGTTAAGTGAGAGAGATGTTTAGGAGAGAGACAGAAAATGACAGGAGAGATGTGGGTTAAAAAGATTAGTGTGTGGGTTTCTAGACAGAGATGTTACAGAGTAAAAAGATGTGTTAAGCAGGGGGAAGTGGGTGGAACTAGAAAACAAGCTTAAAAAGTGATAGTGATTAGTGGGAGAGAGGGGCTGATTATGATAGGGAGTTTGGTGTGGAAGTGGTTAGATAGGTATAAAGTTAGATGTGATGGGGTGGGTGAGATTTGGGGGTAGGTTAGGGGAGCAGAGTGAGCCCATAGGGCGGAGTGGGTAGAACCAAGGAAGAGAGAAGTCATCCAAAGAAAAGTAATCAATAATGCAGACCCATTCAGGACCAGGGGGTTATGGTAATAATCAAGAGGTAAGTACAAAAACAGAAAGTGCACAATGTATACAATGTGTAGGTAATTACTAGTAAAGTTAAGGGAGTAGAGAAGTGTGTGGGACTTAGTGTGGGGAAATGATAAACTCGGAGAAAGGCTGGTATGGAATTAGTGTGGATTCTATGGGGTATGTTTGTATAATTATGGGAGTATGCTGCCACCTAGTGATGAAACTACTGTAGAAGTAAAGAGTTTATCAGGTAAAAAGGTTAGCGAGAGAAAGAAAGATGAAAGGGGCGATATGGACTATAGTAGGCTGCTAGCGTAATGCCGCGAGTGCACTGGAACAACTAAATCTCATTATTTAACATCAGTTAAAAACAGTACGTGGTAAAACACGTACACATTGTTGGATTTGTAGGGGTAGGCAGGCTAAAACAACTGCGCTGCAGATGCCCTGTAATTTGTTACCTCAATTTTCATAGGAAAATGAGTGCCAGGAAACCAGTACTTCTTCTATACAGAACTTTTTCCTATTTACTCACCTCCTCTGAACATGCCTTGTCTTTGTAACTAATTCATTCCCCAGCAGCTTTACTCCTGACAAGAAGTTCTCAGAGATGCGGAATGCATTCTTAAACTGTACTTCTAAACAGAATAGCTGGAAATGGCTGGCACATCTATAAAGCAGCACAGTTTCTATATCCTGCACTTTATGTCATATGCAGAAAGGATTTTCAGCTCCCTCTACTGAATATTTTCTAATGTAACCAGCACTTGTCCTCTGTATAAGTAATATCCATTCTGAAAATGCTGACAGAGGACCTGCACAATATCACATATAACTGCCTTTCTTTACATTAACTCATGTTTGAAACATCGATAGTATTTCTTCTACATTGATTACAAGGTGAGACACTCCTGTTTACTCAGCTTATTAAAGGGAGCAGAAAGGATTTTTTTTAGATAGGGCAGTCCCTATATAACTCAGTTTTATTTTCTTTACAAGACATGGTGTGAACTTCTTTCTGAGGCTTGGTATGCGTTCAAGTCATTTATTGTACACAAAGACATCAGGAGCTGTAACTGGAACATATACTTCAAACTTCATAAGCTAAGTGACTTGTTACTTCAAACACACTCATGTGCATCTCCATTCATGCCTGCACTCACCTGGTTGACTGTACAAAAATGGCACTGATCTTGCTCGTGCACAGTAACTTATATGCACGTGCTATCTAGCTACAGTGGCTGACTAGGTATAATATACCACTGATCTTCAATACTGACTGCATGCAGATATAACAACATACTTCCCCTTAGTGTTATCTGATTTACTCTCATGATACAAATCAGAATGCTCTTTTGTAATTTTCAATGTTGCTTGTTTGGGCATCTGAATCAACCTGAGCCACAATCTTTTAAAATCATTTTGTACTCTGAAATACTGTTAAATTAACAAAGATGGTGACTGTGAATATTCTGAATATTGCTGATAGGAAATGTTACATTTTAGAGAGATCTCTGTTAAGAAAGATTATTATTCCCCTATCATGACTTCTCTTTTCTTATGGCAATGGATTACTTAAACGATTGCTTAATTAGGGCACGTGGATATTCACTACATTACATTACAAAGGTCTGAGAGAATAAGGAGAGAATTTAAAAAATAGCACACTACCTCACCTCTATCATTCTCTTTTACTTCACAATTTCTGTACCTGACCAATGTCCTTTGAGTGCCAATGAGTGTTTCTATGGATTATAAGGATTCTCTCTTCACCACTCTTTCTGGTAGTTCACTCCATAGGCATACAACCCTCTCTGTGAAGAAATAGTTGGTCCCTTCAGTGTACTACCTGTATCCCCTCTTCTACACTAGTCTTTTCTGTTCAAGCTGCCATCTCACTGACAAGATTCTGTGTAACCATATAATGTTCCCCATGTCCCTTCTGGTCACCAGTGAGAATTGCTCTAGCTCCCCTAATCCCTGGATGTACTCCTTCCTATCCATCATAAATACCCTTCTGATGTTTTTGCTCTGTACTACTTCCAGTAGCTTGAAGCCCTTTTCCTTCAGAGGCCTCAAACTGCTGAATCTGATGTAATAATGTAAGATCATACCTTAAATCTTGGATGCCACTAAAAATTCTGAGCATACCTCTCAACTGTCCAGATTTTCACAGAATATCCAGATGTTTGTCTCATATTTTTGACTATTCCTCATAGAATTTGTGTTTTTCTGGCAAATCATTGATAACAGAAGTTATTAAATAATGACATTATTTTGAGTTTCAGACTTCAGTATCCTGCAGAAAATACATGCTAACACAAAATATGTTATTCTAAGAGCTTGTGTTTAGAAGAGCAATATTTAAAATGTGTTCCTATTTTGGGACATTTGTCTTGCAATTATTTTTGGCTTTTTCAGATTTTTGCATTAAGAGGTTGAGAGGTATGCTTTTGCAGTAAACTATCACCATTTTAGTTCATCTAAAAAAACCCTCATTTTAGCTTTTGTTTCCCTGAGATGTTGTAAGCTAACAACCCTTCCAGCACCCTTGGTTCATTACAAATCTGGATCACTGGGAGTTACTGACAGTACAAGCACACACCCTATGTACAGTGACAAGCTGCATTCTTAACACTTTAGAACTCATTCTTTTTTTTTTGGTTGAAGTTGCCTGCCATCACCCTTAGTTGGATGGTCCCTTTCCTTTTCAGGAAGTGGACCTCAGTTGTACTCATTGTTTATATCTGGCTATCAAAGGGTTGGATGGGGCTGATTTTTGAGCCTGGCAGCTGTCATCCTCATAGCGGTTGGTCAGTTTCCCTAGCTGTGGAGGCAGTTAGTGCAATGACATCAGGACATTGATTCTATCATTGATCATCGAGGCAGTGGGCTTTTCTCTTACTCTCCATGTTTGCTAGGCGTGCTGGCCAATGGCCACTTTATCTTATCCCTTTTGGCCAGTCCAACTGGCAGCACGAGTATGTTTCTGAGCTCAGATTGCCAGCAGCACAGATGTAAAAAATGTTTCTACACCATTGGGTAATTTTTTTTTTTTTTTTTACTATTTTGAGAATGTGTGTCATCTTATGTTTGTTTTCATAAAGTTAGATATGAGGATGTCATCAAAAGGTACTGTAGACCTATACATATTACCAGTTTTGTGAAGACACATATCTCTCCCTATCAGTCTACATAAATATAATCGTGCCATATACTATTTGTTGTATAACAAGATATGAGCCTAAAGCTTTCATTTCACTAGATGCATGACATTTTCTCATTTGAACTCCCCTGAAGTGTTATGACTTATATATATATATATATATATATATATATATATATATATATATATATATATATATATATATATCTTGCTATTTTCAACACACTTAGGTTCATAGGTTCATAGATTAGTACTAGGCAAACTGCCCTTGTAGGCCATTTTAAGCCTAGCCAATTAACCCATGTGAAAAATCAAACCCTGCACCTTGTGTCTGCAAGAGAAACACCTTAACCATTATGGCATTCTTCCACATGCCCTAATTATGCAATTGTTTCAGTAATCCATTGCCATAAGAAAACAGAAGTCATGATAGGGGAATAATAATCTTTCTTAAGAGAGATTTCTCTAAAATGTAACATTTTTTTCATTGTTTAGCTTTTCCTTTTTTTAAATGCTCTTGAGACTCTTTTGGGAATGCACCACATTTTTAATAAACTTTTAAGTTTATGAGATCAATTAGGGCTTCAGTCTTTGATGTCTATAATGTGTGCTTTCCTGAGTAACTGGAACATTACTTTTTTGAAGTGTTTAATTCTTGGTATTCATTCACCCCCCCCCCCCATTTCAATATGTCCTGTTTAGGTGTCCATGTAAAGTAAAAAAAAAAATAAACCAATTATATGCAAACTGAAAATGGGATTACCCCAGAGGTTAACCAACAGCCTCTTCTGATAACTCAGATCCATAGAAATCTGAAGCTGTGTGTAGATGAAGATCTGCATTCTGGCTGCCGTGTAGTCAGTCACCAATGTTAAGCACTTTGTGGATATAAAGCACTTTTAGGTAATCAAAATATTAGGTAAACAAGAATTGTTTTTTATAATATAATGTTTGCTCCATTTTAATGCATCATTCTTAATGTGTTAATTCTGTTTCAGTATGAAACCCCTCCACCATAAAAGTGTCATGGCAAGCAAAAAGATATTCAACTATATCTAAGTCTATGCCGCAGAAACTGCATATGACTTTATATATCTCACTTTTTTGTAAAGCACTCTGTAAATAGTTCAATATATTGTGCTATGGCATAAATGTCACCTTTCTACTTAAGTTCAGCTTTCCTTAACCATTTACTTGTCAGGCTTTTAAAAAGACGAATTTCTTTCAGTAACTAGATTTGCCATTATTATGGGGTTTTCAGCATTCTTTCTTCTTCTGATTGCAAACCTTATATTATTTTAACTTTTTTTTTTCACTTTCTGTTTTCTTTCCACTTCAGGTGAGATATCTCCTTGATTCAGAATTTGTACTCTGTTAGGTTTTAAATATGTATACTGTTCTGGTATTACGCACCTCTTCATATAATGAGTTATAACATAATCTATGCCTCCCTCAGACTGCAATATAGTTTTGCCATAAGTGGTTTTATATAAATGACGAGCAAGAATCAGTTTTGTTGTCTTACTTACTGGTCCAACCACTTTGTTATCATTTGATAACACCTAAACCTTTAAGGCATTAACAGGAAAGAAAGGTGATCAACAGTTTGAACTTGATGGCTTGACGTCAAACTATGTTTCAGCAGTAACGTTTATGGCTGTAGCCAAGCAAGTTGTTTGCACTTTGAGTACATTTTTTTGAGCTTTACTTATAGCATTATGGTTTGATGAGAACATGTCTATAATTGCTGACTGTCTGCAGCACAGATTTGTACATTAAAAAAAAAAGTGATTTTATAGTTCAGGGGTGCAACAGCTGAAAACGATGAATACTTTATGAAGGATGCTTGGGCAACATTTGTACAGGCGTATACTTCTTACTGATGTGAGGGTCTTAGGGTGGTGGTAATGTAAACACAAAACTGAAAATTTCTGTCTATTCTCAAGGTGGTTTCAGCCTTCTGAAATCTTCCTTACAAATCTTTGTTTATATTAATTTGCATTGTGTTATCAAGACCTTTTCAGTCACTACTTACATACATACTTAGATAGTCATGATCTAGTTTTTCTGTAGCACGTTCTTCAATGTACATTTATTTTCATGATGCGTCAATTTCCCTGTAACTGATTCTGTACATTATTCCAAGCCGAATGTCAGTTTTGTATTTTATAAAAAGTTTCATATATTTGGAATTGTAGTTTCAGCTACTTACCCTGGTTTCCATTTTTGCAATGCCATAACAGGCAAGGATATCAGGGCATATATACAATTTGTGAAGTCAGTATGGCTTCAGCCTTTCAGATTTGTTGATAGTGGTCTTCTTAGTGCATGAGATGTACTCCAGGATTGCTTCCTTCAATAGCTCATATAGGGTTACTTGAAGGAGTAGCATTCATAAATATTCTAGGAAATGATTTCTCTTAGCCTAGATACTTCATGGAGGACTACAGCTATTAGGGTGTCCTTATTACGTATTGCACTGGTCGAGTTGTGCTTGCATGTCTTGGTGAGTTACACTTTTGTTTCTCTCCATGTGCAGTTGACTACGTGAGGCCTTAGACTAAATACTCTTACTTTTGTCCTTTTTTCCCCTTCAACTACAGCCTATGGCTTCCTCACTTCTACTTTAACATTTGCCATTGGGCAATTACTTTTGTTTTTATTTTACATGTATTTCCCCTAGGTGTTGTACACTAATCTCAGTGGACCATTTGCAGAGATAGAGTTACATACAGTGCAATACACAGATACAGATATATACAGACTTTAATATTTATATGGACTTTACATGTCAAAATTGAAAGGCAAGTTACAAGCAAGATAATTGCAATAGCAAGGAATGCATAGGTTATCTCTTTGGATTTTGTCTGAGTATATGCCCTCCTCCATATATAGGCATTAAAATAAGAGCAGCAACAGTAGCACACAGTATCCCATTACTTTTTCTTTTATCTAGTCTGGATACTTCATAAAACAGAAATGCTCCACTTTTCAGTTTTGCAGTCCTGCTGTTTCTCAGTTCTTTTTCTACCCATCTCCCAACACCATTCACCCTGTCATGCCACAAATGACAAAGCTAATGTCCGAGTGTTATGTACGTGAGTGATTGCAGAGAAAAAAAGAGAAGCTGCAAATTCCTCCCGGCATGAAAGATGACGTGCAGGAAGTGAATGTTGCAACCACAAACTAGAAAGAAGTGATAAGTCATGTGTTCTTGTATTAAATTTGTTGAAGAAAGCTAATTGTGAGTAGTAATATCACAGGAGAAATTTTCATTGTCTAGCATCATTTGAGTCATCTTTAATCAGTGCTGACAGCTGTGAAAATGGGAAAAAGAACAAACGTACTAACTGATCATTAAATGATTAATAACAGAAGGGCTGCCATGCCTGTTAGTCCTGTAACGTTTAGTCTTTCCATGGCGAAGGAGGCATTACAAACTTGCCTCTCTGTGATCATCACTGCATCACCCTAGATAAAGCCCCATACAGTTGACGCTCTGTAAACAATGCCACTAGGAACTGAACAGCCAACTGTTTAGGGGGAATATTTAGCATATCATTTCAGTGTTATTTTATTTAAGTGGAATATGTGTTCTGGGATTCACTTGTTGGAGTAACACATGTAAGCTTGCAGTGTATATAAACAAGAAAGAAACACTGAAAATGTCTGAACATACTGTAGTTCTGTGGAAGTAGGCTAAAAAAGCCACTTAAGTTGTTTGTTTTGTTTTTGTAGTTTTTGAAGCTCATTGTTGTAATGAAGTGTCTACATGTTTCTTACTCTAATCTAATTTTGTGTTACTATATTATTTCTATACTCTGCAACAGTGAGTATGTGTAGTGGATCCCCGCCTGTTGGTTTTGGCAAAACTGGAGTGGCTGAGGAATTTTACCCAATAGCTATGGATGAAGGCACTCAGATCAACAGAAAACTCCTATCCAGAATCTTAATGTATTGGTTCAAAGTTTACCTTTTCCACCAAAACCAGTGGGTAGAGACACTCACAGCCCTGGCCGCTGACTGATCTGTCCTTCACCACATGGCCCCCCAGTTAAATTATTGTTGCCAATAGTATGTTGGTCATGCAGTGTGGCTTTCTGTGTACTTCTTTTCTTCAAAAAATAACACGTGTTGAGGGGGATTCAGACAATTGAATGAAAGGTTAAATCAAACTTGAAATCAAGGGCAAACCTCCAAAAATAGGGACATTCTGGGCAGTGGTAAATCAGGCCTGAAAATGGGATGTCTAGAATAGAATTTTCCTCCAAAATAGGGACAGTTGAGAGGTCTGTTAGCAGATCTGATATGTCTGAGATAACAAATGTCCCAGATGGGGTCCTTCCTTATTAATTCTAATTGTATTTCTCTTAAGCTGTTACTAGCAGGGATGGAGATATGACTGACATTGGAACAAGGGTAGAGACTGAATTTTCATATATGAGAAGTTTTGTCTTCAGGAAGAAATATGTTAGGAGCTGTTTAGTAATTTTAATGGGAGGGAGTTGAGCAGAGGGTAAAGATATCCTAATCCGGTGTTGTCAGCGGGAACGTCAGTCTGCTGTTTGAATCCAGCAAGACCACCGTTCATATCTGGTGACTGGAGGATGATCATAGAGATGATTTGCAGGCTGGAACATGAAGGTCTTATAGCATAGTAGTGAGTAAAGAATAAGAGTGTCATGCTTGGTTATAAGGCGCAGACAACAAAGAAAATTAATGTTAACAGACAAGCATAAAGATTATTGTTGTACTCATATTAAGAAACAGGAATATTTTTCAGTAGACAATTCTTAGTTGATAGTAATAAGATATGGCAGTGGTACTTAAATGGTTGCCAAACTACAAATAAATGTGACTTGTGGTTTTGCCCTGATCACAGTTTGCTCATATTTATTTTAACGTACATGTGTTTTTTTCTTCATTCCACTCAGAAGATGTCATCACTAAGGCTGTACGTATGGGGCACATCACTATTATTTATACTCACATTTTTGGTCATCTCACATATCCTCTCAAAAAAAATGCTTGCTATGAGCAGATACTTGAAGCTAAGGAATATTTAGATCTGCACTAAATATTGTTTCATGTGAGCTGCTGGAGTGAAAATATTAGAATAACTATCATGCTTTTCTGTGGCTTAATAATGTTTTTGAAGAAGGTTATATTTTCCCTGGTTTATCTAGTTTGTCTCTCGTTTTTTTTTTTTTTTTTGATCATTATGCAGCTAACCATCAGCTGCCACAAGTTCTTCTCCTCAGTCTTGGATGCTGTGAGCCACATGACCCCTTCAGAACTAATATTTATTTGTTTCTCTTTGTTGACAGGGAAAGTCCGACTGGGCAAAGCCCATTTTCACCAGAAGCTTGAGGAGAAAGGCTTCAGCAAATACATTTAAGATACTCATGAGAAAACATTTTTTTACAAAGACCCAATTCATACATAGATCTTAAGACATCTAGATGCAAATGGGTAACTGCTCTGCAGTGACACCATACACGGATAAAATAAGTATCTCTTCTGGGGTAACATTAAATCTAATATTAAATTCTAAGAATAAAGCATTTAGTATGCAAGCAGAACTTTTGCAATATATGTTACAGGCAGATATTTCTTATAAGGCATAGGTAAGTAGGGTTACAGTATAGATATTAGAATAAATAAAATTGAGGTAAGGAGTGTGAAACAGTCAGTAGGTACATAATAGTTAAAAGCAGAAAAGGGAGAGAGGTAGTGTATAGCTGATGATTCCAAGATAGTATGGGTAAGAATACCACAGTACTTACTGACATAGAACCAGGTTATGACATAGTGGGGGTAAGAATACTACAGTACATACTGACATAGAACCTAGTAATAGCATAATTGGGGTAAGAATACTACAGTACTTACTGACATAGAACCTAGTTATAACATAATTGGGGTAAGAATACTACAGTACTTACTGGCACAGAACCTGGTTATAACATAGTGGGGGTTAGAATACTACAGTACATACTGACATAGAACCTAGTTATAACATAATTGGGGGTAAGAATACTATAGTACTTACTGGCACAGAACCTGGTTATAACATAGTGGGGATAAGAATACTACAGTACTTACTGTCATAGAACCTGACTACAAGATTGTGGTGGAGAACATTTGAAAGAAATAGATAAAGTGTGAAAGTTAAAATGAAACTGAAATGTAAAGTGGGGATTATGGTAGGAAGGAATTGAGGGCATGTAGTAGAAAGGTTTGTTGTGTAGAAGGGAAAAAGGTTATAAAGAGATGGGTGTATGAGCTGATAAAGGAAAATAAGAGTCGTCTAGTTGCGGAGCATGTGCACAAATATGTAATTTTTAGTGTTATCTTAGTAAGGGCTTAAATGCTGAAAGTTCCACGGTCTGTTATTAGGCATGTGGAGATGGTGTTTCAGAGTTTAGATATGTAATAGGAGTATAGTGACCCACTGCTGAGTTATTAGACTTTGCTGTAATTACCAAGAGCTTACTGGCTGAGTGAGGGTCTCTCTACCTTGACAGTAGTGCTGCAGAGTATCTTTTAGTGCTGGGCATTTTTCTGTTGCATGTATAAAATTGCGGGGATGCTAAGTTGTGAGTATGTTAAATAGTTAGGTAGCAAAAAACAGTTTAGTTGCTTCAATTTTCTGCACTGATGAGTCTTATAGGTCTGGCTGGTTGTAATAGGTAAATAATTTAGCTTTAGGTGTAGTATTTAGGTCAGTAAGAATAGGCAAGGCATATAGCAGGGATAGAAGAAAGTAGGTAGATGCAACTGTTTGTCTAACATCATCTATCAGGTTGTGTTTGGTTCTACCGATGGACCCAAGTTTCTGGTGTGTTTTTAATGGCTTTTAATATGTGTTACTCTACTCTGAGGTTATTATCAATTAGGATGCTCAGCAGTTTTGTTTGGGTTACACTTTTGATTTTTGTGTTGTTGGATGAGATTATTTCAGAAGATTTTCTTTCATTTTGGTATATTTTAGAACTGAAGAGCATGCAGTTTTCTTTCTAAATTTAAAATGTATCTTTTGGCTAAGTTTCAATAGCAGTGAAAAAGTTTTGGATGATGTCCTGAACTGTTGGAAGACATATGTCTGCACATATTAAAGCTAAATCATCAGCATGCTGAACTATGCTGGGGGCCTAATATTGATCCTTGTGGGACACCAACAGTGACTGGTAGAAAGGAGGATGGATTTTGTTTCTATTTTATTGCCTGCTTTCTGTCAGTCAGATCACTATGGAATCATTAGATAGAGGTCTTATCACATGGTCAGAGAGGAGACTAAGGCTTTCCAGCATAACAGGCTACTTGCTTCCATAGGAATCCTCTCCACCACTGGCACAAGTGAGATTGTAAAATAGCACTTCTTTTCTTATCCTCCCTTTGGAAAATCCTCAAAAATCTTGAACTGTGGGGTGTCCTAATAAAACTCAGGCCTCCAGGGCCTGTCATTGTTCTAGCTCTCTGCACCACGGAACCAGATATTCCAGGTCACTTTTGTTTTCTGCACCGATGTCTTTCTTCTTTTTTATTCTCTTTCTTTCTTGGACATATACTTTTTTCTGTGTACTTCTTGACACCTTATACCTTCTCAACTTAGCCTCTTACTGTTTGCATTCCTCTGCTGTAATCACTGCACCGTGTTCTTCATTTGTAAACTGTTCTGTTGCTGTTGTTCCAGGAAAGGATGGCAGTGACATATTCACTTCTAAAAGTGAAGTGAAATGATGCACTGATTTATGATTCATAGTGCGAAATGCTTCTTAAACTTCCTTTCTCTTTTTTTAATTTCTCCAAATCTTTTGGGTTTCTAATACCATGACGGGAATGGACCTCATTCCTAAGTCAAAGTATTATTAAAGTTCATGAAATTAGTATTGTTTCAACCTTTGATGTCACCCAGAAGTGCTCTTTGCAGCACCCACAATGTGCCCAGTAACGACTCCTTTTGCCATTCATATGGAATTACATGTATTGGTGACATATCTAAGTATAATTGTAGATTCTTTTTTATAAGACCCATTGCTCCTACTTCTGTTGGAACTATCTGGCAATTTTCTTTCACATTGCTCTCGTTTTTGCCTGCAAATCCTGATATTTTATGACTTTGTGTCTCTCTGTATGCAAGATGCTGTAGTCACTGTGTGTAGTAAGTGAATAACTTCGAGGGTGGCATTAATATTATAAAGCAATATTATCTGAAATTAATTTTTATCTTTCTATTTAATAATGGACCAATCACAATCTGAAGTGATTAAATGGTCTGAAAGTAATGAATAGTTTATGAAAATCATTTTAAACAGAACACAGTTTAGCAAGGGTTGAAATCATTTATCTACTACATTTTGTTGATTATGTTAATTCCAGTGAGCTAAAAGTTTTTTTCAGGGGGCAGTCAAAGTATTTATAGTGACTAGGGGAAATATGACTAGGACACAGGGGGGATTTCTTAGGCTACCGAAGGGTAGATCTAGGTACTTCCTTCGTAGAAAATTGCTGCAATAGTTCAATTTACAGGTTATGCTCTGTACCTCTCACTGTCCCTCATTTTGTAGAACATCACTGATTTTGCATTATGTTTATGCTTTCTTCCCTTGTAAAACTTTTAATTTCTCTGGTAAATCTGTGAGAATTTTAAACAGTAAGTAATGGTAGATAATAGAATTTCATAGTTTTGTTGTTTAGAAAATGCATGTTGGTGCAAAACGTGTTGTTCTAGTAACTTTTTAAAGTGAATAATACTAACATTTAAAAATTGTCCTTGATTTTGGCATTTGTCCCCAGATTATTTCTGGCTTTATCTAGAATTCTTGGATAAAGAAGATGAGGATCATGTTCTGTGCTCAAATGCCACTGACAGTGTGTGTGTGTGTGTGTGTGTGTGTGTGTGTGTGTGTGTGTGTGTGTGTGTGTGTGTGTGTGTGTGTGTGTGAGTCTAAGAAGTCTGCAGCTAAAAATAGACCCTTTGGCCCACTGCACTTTTCCATCAATAAATAAAATATTGAAAAAGCTAAGTGTGATTTCTCTTTAAGTGTTGTGATACAATGAGAGGTATATACTTGAAGGTGCTTGTCAGAAAGTCAGCAGTTATCCTGTTGTGCCAATTTTTCATCATCTGCTGTGTTGACGTGGTAAACTCTGGTGACAGGTAGGCATAAAAGACTGCTAAAGAGGCTGCCATTAATTCAGAAGCTTTCAATCAGCTAGTAGGAAATAGATAATACTCCTTCAACAAATTTGTGGTAATGTGAGGGCTCTCACCATTGCTGTATTCTGACATTAATTCAAGGCCAAAAGTTACATTTCAGTTTCACATGCTTCAAGCACACAAAATGCTCCCTCTTATTCATTCTTTTTGGAAAAAAAATCTTGTTTAATGTGAGATTATGTTTTTGTATTGCAGCTTCTATCTGACAACTATTACATTTAACAAATAAAGCAAAATAAGCTAACAGTGATTTAACAGAAAATCCTACTCAAGAAACTAGAAAAAAATGTCTTCATTATATTTTGTGTGCAGGGCTAATGTCTGGGTATCGCTGTCAGTGTTAGTAATATTTTCTAAATTATAATACCATGAAATAGCCCCACTCAGGACTACTGTACAGATGTCATTTTGTTTTCAACTGCTTGCTTTGCTAGCAGAATGTACTTTATGCACCAGTAACAGGATACAGCCTATAAAACAAGTAGCTTATAATGACTGTGCTGTGAGTTACTAGCATATTAAACAATTTCTGGAAACAGTCAGTGTTTCTTTTTTTATGTATTATTCTGGCTTCTGCTAACTGTCCTGATCCCTTTCACTGTGCAGTTAAATTGCAAGTTATTTATTCATAGCTGTAGTTCAAGAAAATTTGCACATCATCCTCTGCATTGTCCTAATTACCTGGCCTACAACCTCTGCTCAGTCATACGTGAGTGACATTTGATATTTCATAGAACTAGCAAAGTTGCTTCAAGCATCTTTGAGTACTGCATAATCCTTAATTTTCTACAGTTATTTGGATGTCAGCAGTATGTCACTGGCAAAAAATAAGAATATTTGCTAGTTTGTTTATGTAGTCTTGCACTATGTCAGTGTCAGTGACCCAAAAGGTAAGACATTTGCCTTTGGAGCAGTGGCGGCTGGTGACTTCAAATTAAAGGAGGGCTGCAGGAGACAGCTGAATTGGTGGGGCCAATGGGAAGGGGTGTGGCCAACTAGAAAGGGGTGGAGCTATGCTCAAAACCACAACAACTGGAATTTTAATTAAATATGCTGCCGAGGGTGCCAAACAGTCATTACGAGAGTCCAATCAAGATAAAATGAAGTGTAGAAGAAAAAATATTTCAATGCATTGGCTACATGACAACTTACTTAATATCCAGATGGAAACAGGTTGTGAGACATGAAAAAATAAATTACTTTTTAAATACATTACTGGAATGCCAGTCAAAATCAAGTATAAAAAGCAAGCAGCACTCAACTCAAACCACTACTCCTTGCACTGCAGTTCTAATTATAATTTATATTCAGCTTTATAAAATTATCAAGTAACACGCTGAAAGTAGCAATCTCTGTGATACCCCCACTTGTAAAAATGTTTCTTATCCAAAAAAGACCTGCTGCCTGACACATCTACTTGTTTCATGGGGAAGACATGATCAAAGTAAAAAATGAACAGCAAACAAGAAACAAGGTCAAGATAAATTGCTTAAAGGATTCCTGCACAAGTTATGGACCACACATGATAGATTGGCATTCTGTTTATTTTACGGGTAAGCCTGCAAAGATGACTGCAAGTCTCCAACAAAAGATGACTGCAAGTCTCCAATAAATGTAATGAGCTTCTGAAAATACTGTAATCCTGTCCTTTTATTACAAATACTGTCATATACATTTCAATACCCAAGGTTTATACATTATCTAGTTATGTAAATATTCTCTGCATGGCAACAATGAAAAGGCTTTCAATGCTGGTAATTCTTTAACGGTATGCTTATTAAAGCTTACTTGCATCTTACAATCTCCGACAAGCTTACCTGATGCTCATTAAATCATTGCTACTTAAACAGAGCAACAGGGCACTGTGACAGCATGCATTTCCTGAATAATAAGAAGCATAAATCAACAGTATAAAAATTTGACAGAAAACCAGAACATTCTGCAAAATCAAGGACAGATGAAAAGCCATGGTCGTACTTGTGGTCTACCATGGATGAGGGAATACTCTTCCTTGGAAACATTCAGAGCCACTACAATGGGGAGTGGGATGCAACAAGTATGTCATAATTTGAAATGTCTCTGGCTGACAGTGATGGCTCTGACACTCATACCTCTCAACTTCAGAGCAAGAAATCTGGACAAAGCCATACATAGAACCAGAAGTGGGACACAGGCCCAAAAATAAGGACAATTTTTAAATATTGCTCTTATTAACTTAGATAATAGAACAGTAGTAGATCTTGCATTAGTACACCTTTTCTGAAGGGTATAAAATCTGAAACTCAAATGTCTGCCATTATTTTCTAACTTCAATCTTTAATGACTTGCCACTAATTTGTTAGAAAACCACAATTTTATGAAAAACAGGCCAAAGATGTGATGCAAAAATATAAAGTTGCCACACAATACAGCTGGGAACCTGTCAAAAAAGGGACACCTTTTTAATATTAACACTGTTAACTTGATCAGCTAACAAAATAAGAGCATCTACATGCATTTCTGAAATAAAAGTAATCAATAACTCTGATCATTACAGTTATATATAATTGTAACTCCTCCACATTTTCTTCCAAAATTGCCATTTTGAGGAGGGATTATTAGGGGAGAGCAACATTTTGAGCCAAAATTGGGGACAATTGAGAGGTTTGGATATTCCTAATTCTACAAAGCGATTTGCACATACCTCTCAACCTCTTAATGCAGGAATCTGGACAAGGCCAAATATATTGGGGGGACATACAAACACTACTAAAAATTGCTCTTGTATAAACTTAAGACAGTTGATAGAATAACAGGTCTTGCATTAGCAATAATTTTTCTGAAGGCTATGACGTCTGAAACTCAATGTCTGTCATTTAGTGACTTCATTCCTAAATGATTTGCTAGAAAACCACAAATTTTATGAGGAACAAACCAAAAATAAGAAGCAAATATCTATTCATTCTGCAAAAATATGGACAACTGAGAGGTATAGTTCAACCGGGGGTGTCTGAGTTTGCTACCCTTCCCCCCCTCACAAAATCATGGTCAAATGGAGCCTCCCCCCTGCAGCCATTCCAACGTCCTATTCCTTGGTTATTTTGACCCATTTACCATAAACACTGTAATGTGCATACTGCTTTACTTCTGCGATGATTTAGATTCAATTTGAAAGTTTTATTTTGCATTTTACACACAAACCCTAATAGATATCTGTTAAACAAAGCAATGCAGTCTCACAATGAAAATAGACTTAGCATTAAAACTTCTCTGCCCTTGAAACTCACATGCATTGAAACAGCATTGAAACCCACATTCAAAGAAAATACATTTTGCCAGTGGCAGATAAAGATTAACTCTGGGCTGTTTTCAAAATCATAGGCCCCTTGAACATGAAACATACACATGCTCTTTGATACACCTTCCTGACTGTATTACATTATATTCCTTGTACAATACAGTACAGTTGTTAGAGGGCATTTTAAATTTATTGTTTTGAACATTTTTCCAGTAAACAATGAAACAAAATGCATGCATCAATGACAAAACCACCCAATTCAGAACATTTCCATCATAAAACGTCTACTCAACCTTCTATAGTCCACCAGTATCAGTAAATATGCACAATCTCTGAAGTAGTAAAATCCACATTAAAACAATCTGTAACTAATAAAGAGGTTGCTGCTAGCAAACAACTTTATATGTCATTGTTTCATCTACAAATAAAGTGCCTGTTACCCTTGAAGAATAAATTGCCTATGTTGCATGCATTAAAAAAATGATAAGCTAGTAATACCGCAATAGGGAATGGGTAGCAAACTGATAACAGGTTCATAGTTACTAGGTATCTTTGCCAAAAAGGACTGCAGCATCCACCCCCTTTACTACATAATACAGTATCAGCAATGCATCTACCTACTGTGGGAGTAGAACCCACAGCCTTCTGTATCAAAAGAAAGTACACTACCTGTTGTGCTATTAACAATGCAAGCAGACTTAGCATAAGCAGCACTAAACTTTTGTTCCTCTGCAGCTCTCAGCTCCTTGTAAAATCTACTTGACACTCAGCTGTATCTCTGAACTTTGCAGCACAAGATATCTGGAAAAAGCCAACATTTATTAGGGAGGACAAAAGGCCAAAAACCAGGGACACATTTTAAACATTGCTTGTATAATGTTGGAAAGTTGCTAGAATAAAATGCTGTGTTACCACCATACATTTCACTGCCACGTCTTGAACCCAAGAGACCCTGTGCAAAACAGTCAGAGAAACATACCACTATGCCAAATCAGCTGAAACAGAGGAAGACAAAATTAAATGGCTACTATTTAGTGAATTCAGTTCTCACCATAGGTGTCAACCTCTTAGCAAAAAAAAAAAAAACTGAAAAAAGCCAATAATGTGGGAATATAGCTGCCAAACATATTCAGTGAATTCAGTTCTCACCATAGCTCTCAACCTTAGCACAAAATACCTGGATGAGGCCAATAATGGGGGAATACAGTCCCAAAAATATGGGCAAATTTCAAATATCCATGTTATAAACTTAGACAATTGCTAGAATAAAAGGTTTTGTTTTACCATGTACTTTCTGAAGAATATGAAGTCTGAAATTCAAATGGCTGTTATTTTTAAACATTT
Source organism: Protopterus annectens (assembly GCF_019279795.1). NCBI lineage: Eukaryota > Metazoa > Chordata > Ceratodontiformes > Protopteridae > Protopterus > Protopterus annectens. The sequence continues at coordinate 1,514,049,223 of NC_056741.1, forward strand.
GTTAACCAGGAAACTAGTCTGACTTGGAACAAAACAAAGCCAAATTTCAGCAGAGCAGGGAGAAACACTCCAGACATATCTTTGTAAGGGATGGGAGGATATGCAGACTTCACACAGAAGGCACCCCAGCCAAGAATCAAACCACAGAACCTGCAGTTGTCAGGCAACAATGTTACCAGTGTACCACTGCACTACAAACCTTTGCAAGGAAATATGAAGATACAGAAACTACAGATTTTATGATGAACAGAACAGATATGAGGCAAAAATCTGCATTTTTTTTACAGTTAGTGGTGGGTAGGGAATTCAGGTCCTTGCCACCTGCATCCAAGGTGCAGGGTTCAAGCCTGAGTATTTCTACCCACCACTGTGTGTTAACAAGGGCATTTCACACACACACCTCTCTTGCTATATATATATATATATATACCTCAAAAATGAAACTATTGAATGGTGAGTGATTGTACTTTTTTTTTTCTCAAAAGAATTTTTTATTAATTATATGAATAGCAAGACAATTAAAAGATTATACATAACAAGAAGGCATAAATGAACATATAACAATTCATCTAGTGATAACAACCTTCATGAGATTTTGATAAGTTATTTAGAAATAAAACATACACCATATGTACACTATATACAAGTTAGGCAACCTGAGAGAAAAAAAAAAAAAAATATTTAACATTAACTATTTAATATGTTTAGAACCTTTTCTAACACAACCTTTCTAATAGCTTTTTTTGGACTTCCACCTAAGTATCTTTGAGCATCAATAAATTTAAAAGCCATTTTCTGGAAAGTAACCCATTTTAATTTAGAACGATCAATCCAATTTTGTATTATATAAAGTTTTAGTAATGAGCAAATAAAATGATAACATGAATATCAACTTTATAAAGATGAATCAATGGAATATGTAGAATAGCAAATTCCCACGTCAACGTGGATTTTTGATATCCCATTTTCTGCAGTCTGACTTTCAAAGATGTCCACAATCTGTGAGAAAATGACAATACCATAGAATGTGAAGGAGGTCTGCTTGGGGATGAGAACAGGACTTATTTGGGTTAAATTTGTTTAATTTGATTGGGGTAAAGTAGGCATCATTATTAATCATTAATTGTGTGTATGCTAATTTTTAAAAGGGATAAATTCCTTAGTGTGTCTAATAGCCAGGACTTTCTGAGATTCTGACAATTGGGAATTATAATTCAACCAAACATTAGATAAAAGACAGTTGTGGTCCATCATTAAAGAATTAATTAATTTATATGAGTTTGAGAGCATTTTATCAGATGATGAAAGTATTTTGATAATCGTGTTAAGGTTTTTCAATTGTGAGTCTATGGGGACCAGAGATACAAATTTGTTTTAATTATTGCTCTTAGTTGTGTAAGAATTGGTGAGTAATTCCAGTTTACTTTCAATAACTAGTCAGATAAAGGCAAGTCAAGATATTTCAAAACATCTCCTACTTTTAGATTTTTAATTAAAGGATAGTTTGTTAAGTTCAAAAGTTTATTGTCCAATAATATATTTGGGTTTAGATGAATTGGCTGAACATGGTGTGAGATCTTTTCTAGTTTACACATTTTGAGTAAGGTTTGGAAATCTCTAATCTTTTGTTTAAATACTGTAGATATATTTTTAATAAATAAACTATCCAGAGAGATAAAGGGAATAGCTTCAGGATTTAAATTATTAGAAATGACATAATTATACCATAATTTTATCCATAAAGAGTGATTTGGATAAGAAGTGTTATTGAATTTAGAGATAGTAAGAAGTTTATTTTATGAGACAATCAAATAATAGAGATAAAGATTAGGTAAACCCAAACCTCCCTTGTCCTTCGAAAATGCCAATCTAGAATAGGAAATTCTAACAGATTTAGGGAACCATATGAATTTTGCCAAAGCTTTATTTACAGACTCAAAATTTTTTTTTGAAATTATCTGATCAGATGATGAGAATTGGTAAAGAAATTTAGGCAGAATATTCATTTTAATAATGGCCACCCTTGAAAGAAATGAAAGGTTTAGATGCATCCATCTGTCCATATCAGACAATATAGAGTTACATAATTTATTAATATTATTTTGAAAGGAAGATTTATTATTGTGTTCTAAATTGATTCCTAAATATTTTATATTATAAGTAAACTGAAAATGATCGTCTGGAAACAAAAAAGATTTGTGTGCTAAATGATTTAAGGGAAAAATATGAGTTTTTGTAGAATTTAAAAGATAGTTGGAAACCAAAGAAAAATAATCAATAGAATTCATTATTTTCTGTAATCAGATAATGGAGTTTGAAAGTAGATTACTAAACCATGCGGAAAAGCAAAGAAATGAATATTAGTATTAAGAATTCTAGGGATGTTATGAAAAGTATTTTGAGTAATAAACAATAGCAAAGGTTCTAAGTAAATGTTGAAAAGAAAAGGGGACAATGGACAACCCTGTCTTGTTCCTTTAGTGATCTTTATCAGCAGAAAATTGACCATTAATGTATAGTCTAGTAAACATATTCTTGTATAAAACTTTAAAAAATTTATAAAGAATAAGGGAATATTAAAACATGACATAGTTTGAAATAGAAAGTTCCAACATACTCTGTCAAAGGCATTTGATGCATCTATAATCAAAGCATATATAGGGTTTGGATTTTTCTTAATGAGATGAAGTATAGTCTCTAAAGATAGAGTATTATCCCAAGCATGTCTCTGAGACATAAAACCTGATTGATCTGAGATAATTGAGGGTAAAATCCGTTTCAATCTGTTAGCCAGAATAGATGACAGAATCTTAATATCCACGTTAATTAAAGAAATGGGTTTATAATTTACTGGGTCAGATTTATCTTTATTATTTTTTAGAATTAGAATGGTTTTGGATGTGTTCCAATGAATATCTGAGATATCATTAACTCTTATATGATTGTAAACTTTAAATAGAAAGGAAGAACTACCAATTTGAAAGTTTTGAAAAATTCTGGAGTAAAACCATCAGGTCCCGGAGATTTACCCAATTTAAGATTATCTATTGAATCCGAGATTTCTTGGATATAGGGGTAGAAAGTAGTTTTGCTGATTATCATTAAGTTTAGGGAACTGCAAAGAGTCTAAAAGAGTTTTGAGTGATTATCTTTAACAGAATTAGAAGAACCTGAATATAACTCAGTGTAAAGAGAGGTGAATAGTTGAATAATCTCTTCATCAGTATTATATAATCTGTTATTATAAGATAAAGATGTAATATTTGGATTTCTGAAGTTAACTTTAATAATTCTCGCTAACAATTTAGATGGAACCTGGGCCCACTCTGAATATGAAGCAAGTAGCTTTTGTTCAGCTAAGGAGAGGTTATTTTGGTGAAGTAGAATTAAATCTTTCTGACAATCAAAATTTGTTTTCTAAAGTAGCATCATAGTTCAGACTAAGATGATTTTCCAACGAAGAAATTCTTGATTTTAAGAATTCCTCTTTCTTAAAGTATTGTTTTTTGAAAAAGCAGCTTTACTAATAAATAAACCTCTTAATCTTGCTTTACATGCAGCCCATTGTATGTCATAAGGAATGTCTGATGATTCAAGACTATTCACCATTTCATTTAGGATTTCTGAAGCTTGTTTGCAAATATCTTCATTTGACAATAAGTTATTATTTAAGGTCCACTTATTAAACATAGTTTTATTTTTGATATTGGGTTTTATGTTCAATTTTAGTGAAATTCTTGAGTGATCCGAAAAGAATCTGGGTTCTGTAGTAAAGTCCACAATATATTTTGAAATATAATCTGAAATTAGAAAGAAGTCTAATCTGGACCACGAATGATAGCACTTAGAATAATAAGTATATATATCATTCTTGTTTATATTTTTAACAGTGCGGAGGGATCTATTAAATTATATTCTGTCATCAAATCATTTATAGCCAGAGTAGATTGAAGATTATAGGTGACAGTGCGATCAATTACAGGGTTTATAACTGCATTCCAGTCACCACCCACTATAATATGATGATCCTTATAGGATGCAAGAATATTGTAAATTTTAAAATGAACAAATGTTGTGAATTACATGGGCGATATAGATTTAAAATTAATAGGGGTTTGTCCAAACCAGCAATAGAGGCGGTAAATAAGCACCACCTCCCTCATCATCAAATTTCTCATCAATAATATTCCCAATTAATTTTGTTTAATGATTATAGCTACACCTCTGGAGTTAGATGAGTCACCTGAAGCTATAATCTTTTGATCCATTTTTTAACTCTTTATTCCAATCAATACGTGAAATATGGGTCTCTTGAATAAAACAAATGTTAGCCTGTGATTTAAAGATCATATGAAATAATAGTGACTTTTTCGCTTTATCTTGAATGCCTCTAACATTCCAAGAATCTAAAATTATGTCAACAGGCATATTCTACAAGTATAATCATTATTGTTGCTATAAAAGTGAACTCAAGGTGCAAATCCAACACAACATTAAAAAAAAGAAGAAAAAAAATAAAAGAAAAACAGTCTTTAAGTATTCAAGCAAGTCATCAAATAACATTTGTTGAAAAAAAGAAAAAAGGTTTTTAAGAACCATGAAATGTATAATAATAACCTTTATCCTAACCACCAATCCCCTGTGATAAAGGAAGAGCAGAAGAACATGAAAAACATTGTAATTATAGATAATAATAACCTCAAGTTAGAATACAAATTACTCAAAGGAAGCCTAACATAACATAAAGTTCGAGTAATACTACTAAAAATATATACAAAATTAACTAATTTCAAGACGTCCAACATGCTTAATCCCTACTTCTAATACTAATCTAAAGCTCCTATCCTTAAATTGAAATTTATAGTGATTAAATGTATTTCCTCAAGTATTTCAAGAGAAAGAGAAACAAGTAAATAATAAATAAATCACACTCTGCTTAACTAGAACACTCTATCATAAGAAGTAATACAATTAAAACTGAAAGATATGTAAGATAACATATATAAGTATAACAAAACCAACTGGTAGCATTATAATATAAGTAAATAAGCATAGCATTACTGAACTAAAGATAATAGTCATGCACTATCTACTGAACCTTCTTTAGTACTTTAGTGATAATTTCATTAATCAACATGACCATTAGTATGATAAAAGCACTAATACCTGTAGAATGAGTATTTAGTTATAGTTCAAATAAAGCAAAACAACTACCAAGCAACCATATCTCAAAATGAAAAACAATTCAGTCTGGAGATGCATCCATTAACTAGATAATAATAGTACAGGAACTATTCAAAATGAAATATTATAAGCTGTAAGGTTTTAACACTAGTTAATATACATGAATAAGGTATAATTATATTATTAAATAGTAACTTAAACAGCATCATATATATTGGACTGAATGTACAACAATGTGCATACATATAATTTTAAATCTACTTTTTGAATATTTTACTAATGACTCTGTTAGGTTATGTAGCCATACTATTCTTCTAAGCTATAGATGTAACATAGCAAAACAGCATGAAAAGACAAGGCTTTTAAAGTAAACATTTTGAACATCTAATTAAAACAGAATCAAGCAAGCTAAATGCAGTAAATCTAAGGGCTTAAATATATACATGTAGATTCAGCTAATCATATTAAAGATAGTTATTTCAAACCTTTCAAATAAGTAAAGGCTTTCTTAAACATAAACTACTAATCATAAATATCACATCCAGCCTCTGAGAAGAGAGAGAGAGAATAGAAAGAACATGAAACTTTCATATGAACAGGTATACTTTGTAACATTTGTCAAATTAAACACTTCAGTATAATATAAAATATTGTATGAAAAATATTCTGAATAGGAAAATATGTTCATTTCTTTACACATCCTTTAGAATTTTAATATATAAAACTAACCTGTTCATTTGTTTCCAGAAACATTTTCACTCTGCTTTATGAAAGTAGCAGCTTGCTTTGAAGTCATGCAGACACACTAAAAGTCACTGAATATATTATGTGACATGAATCTGTTTAAATTTAAAAGCAACCTTCATTTATGAAGAGAAAACACTTTAAATAATAGCCAGATCTATTAAAAAGTTAGTGCTATTGAATACTTGTTGAAAACAAGCAGACTTGTGTATTTGAAACTGTCCTTCTTTCCTCACAAATGATGACATCACCATCCATCTCAGAGAGACTGTAGTGTGTTCATGCAGAGCATCAGCTGGAACTCTGAGGGAAGATTTTCTTGCTAGAATGTTGAGATGGAATGTTTTTCCTCCAAAAATCATTTAGCTTACACAGAAGGCTGTAACTCCAAAGCTTGTAGTAAAATTAACATATTATCTATTTATACAGCAAGCATATGTGAGAGAAAGAGAAAAAAGTAAATACAGGAATTTAAATGCTTCTATTAATCCACACAAATCTAACAAGCATATATCCTGTCACTGCACACTGTCACACCAAATCCATCATGTGTAAATTACATGACAAGTTCTTAAGGTAATATAATTATGTCACACCAGAATTACAAATCATGTAACACAAATACTGTCAGATTAAAGAAAAGAAAAGATCAAACCTTATTGTAGTTCTTTAACAGTAGAATATTAAGATACAGTGTCAGGAAGTTTTTTAAATGTTTTAAGAAAAATGTCTTTTGCATCTTTAGGATCTGAACATACAAATCTTTTGTCATTAGCTGTGAAAGACAAGGTATTAGGATATGCCATTCAAATCTAATCCCTCTTTTATCAAGTCAGCACAATAGGGGCTAGTTTTTGTCTATTTAATTTGATCTGTGCAGGAAGATCTTGGGAAAATGATAGTTTGTGAGACTTCCATATGAATTGTTTCTTTGTTTTAGCAGTTTCTAGGATCTGGAAAGTGTCTTGAAAGTTTAGTAACTTAGTATAAATTAACCTTGGTGTGGAAGAATCTTGCTTTATGCGCAGTGCTCTGTGTGCTCTCTCTACAATTATAGATTTTGAAGAAGCTTCACAATTTAACAGTGTTTCAAAGATATTTTTAGTCACAGATAACAAGTTTTTATTGTCATAAGATTCAGGTAAACCACGAATAATGATGTTATTTCTTTGACTTCTGGCTTCCAGATCCAATATTTTAGCTTGTAAATCTGAAACAGTTTTATCTCTAGATTTAAAGTCACTTTCCAATAAGTCTGTTTTAACCTCCAAAGCTAAGATTTTATTTTCAATAGTAACAATACTATCGTTTATTTGCTTTAAAGATTTACTAAAGTCTGCAAACTGTTCTGAAAAGTTTTGTATAGCACTTTGGATTGGTTTTAATGCTATTTTTAGTTCTTCTAAAAGGAAATTTGAGCCATTTAAATCTTTATTACTTACATTAAAAGTTTCTGTAGGTTGTCTAGATGATTTCAGTCTTTTTGAACCTGAATCTTTTTCAGGAGAGAGCATTGAAGTATATTTGGCCTTTGTAGGCTGAGTCTCCATGGAGTCAGATTTTGTAGCCATGCCCAGAAATGGAATGCAGTTAACAGGATACCAGGAACCAGGAACAGACTGGAGCAGTAGGAGTCCCAGCTGCAGAGAGATCAAAAATGTTCTGAGGTAAAATAAATCCCAGGATAATAATTCCAGAAGAAAAAATAATCCAAATGCGTAGAAAAAGATTTATAAAATCTTTTAGTATAAAAATTTGAGGAAAAAGGTTGATGTAAAGTTGTAAAGTTAAATAGCTGTGAGGAGCTCGGAGAGTAAGGACTAGACTAGTCGGCAGCCATCTTGGAATCTACGTGAGTGATTGTACTTAACTCATCTGTCACCAGCTGATCATTAAACAAAATTATATATACCATATCTGAGATAACACTATCTGTACACACACCATGTATAGAAAAAAAAAACTGTTACATGTAATAAGCTGATCTTCTATCAGCTGTATTGTCTTTTTTCTGGTCAACAAGATAAAAGCTTGATGACTTCTGTCAGAAAAATATGTATTAATGTGTGTGCTTAGTGCTAATTAGAAGCTAAAAGGGTTAACACATTTCATTCTATTTTATGTACAGCTTAATTCTGTATGAAATTATAAGATGCTTTTTCAAACTGCAGTATGCTTTCTGAAATTGCAAGATGCACCCTGACCTAGTATTTGCTAGCACAGCAAAATTCATGTTATGCCTTTTGGAAATGTACTGAGAAGCAGGTGATTATCTGCTAGGTCAGGAAAATGAATGAATAGTGAATGAATAGAACAATACTGTTTTCTATAATGTGATTGAATATGAACAATCAGCCCTGTTCGTGTTATGAGAACATGCACAGCTGCAGAAAAGAAGAGATACATCAGACAAAGACTGCTTGAAGAAATAAACTTTAATCTGTACCTGCTTTGTGCTCAAATTAGCCATAGTACCTTGAATGGTAACATTGCATAGTGGGAAGCTGTATCTAACCGGTAGTCATCAAGGCCACGTTGTTTTTCTTAGGAAGTTTTTCATAAAATTGATAGTGCAAGCAGAAAATCATGGATAAACAGCTGCTATGAAGTAATGATGTTAGAACTTTTGATCTGTTACGTCAGCTTGGTAGGCAATGTATTGTTAGAAAATGTATAAAGATGGTTTCACTTCCTGATTTTAGTTAGACAAACTCTGTATTAGCACGTTTTTGTCTCCTTGCTGCAAGATTAAAGTGCCTTAACCTGAACCTGCCGTGTATTGATCTTTTTGAAATTTATTTTTCCTTTGACACTTCTCAATCACACACATACATAAACAGATTTCAAAGGGAAGTGGGATTTCTTTTTTTGTGTTTGCTTTTGTCTATATCAAGAAAGTTCATAAATATTCAAAATGTGCAAGTCAGTTGCTTTATATTCCCTACTGATAAAGTTGAGTTTCCATAGTCAGAAAAAAAGTTACACAACATCCTTTTAATGATGTCACTCATGTTAAGTTTCCAACTTGGAATCATTACCTCAGTTTTTACTGTTGTAGGTTTTGTACAACATTACATTACTAAACCAACACATATTGATTCTGTGCAGAAAAAAAGCAGTTTATCAACTTCAGTACAGCTTGCCATTTGTTTGTTCATTACTTTATTTGATCAGCTGTGCTGCATCCTTTCATTTCAACCCTGCTTGGCTTTATTCTGTTGAGTACTGCAGCTGATTCAGCAGATTTTTTATTTTTCATTTTGTTACACTTATTTATAATTTTCCTGGCATCAAAGGCATGAAGGAACATCAGCAGGTAGCCAAATTAATTTAGGCTGAACACCTAGATACGTTTCCACAGTGCAGACTCAATTCACTGAAACAAGCTGTTGTTTAATTAAAAATAAGGCAGCACAGACAATGAAATATTGATTCAGTATACAAAAGCTGCAAAAAAAATGCACATTTTTGCATACCAAACTTCATAGTAGCATTAGGGTTACGCATAACATAGTTCTCTGTATGATTCATAGGCTTCTGCTAATCATGGTATTGTTAAATTATATCACAATGTTATGCTTGCCCTAAAAGACTGGTATATAACTTTTCAAGCAAAATAAGAATTGCATTATTGCTGAGTTCTCTTAAACATGAAATATATATTATCATGCATTAAAAAAGGACAACAGTTTCAATGTCTGTGACACCTGTTAAGTAATCATTTCTATTCCCAAGATTTGTGTTCATATAGTAAACCCTATTTAGTCCACTTATACATTACATGATCAAAATTTACCTTGCCACTGAAATCTGTTGCAAGCAGGATCATTTTTAATCAGATCTATGTATGTCAGTCAGCGTAATGGAAAGTAATGGAAAGCCTCACATTTAGTATAGCTGCATTAATTCCCTGGTAATTATTTCAAATAGTGATGAGAAACAACCAGCACATATAGTAAAAAAATGTGCAACATATTTTAACCTCTATTATATCTATATATACACACACGGATTCACCTAGCCAAGGTTTATCGACTGCCTGTTTAATTATGTCTTATTACAGTGAGACTGATAAATCAAGTCCTCTGTTATTGCATCATAGTGATGTGAAAACTGGAGCTGCACCACACCCTACAAACACACACACACACACACACACACACACAGACACACACACACACACACACACACACACACACACACACACACACACACACACACACACACACACACACACACACGAATAAACAGCTATTTCCACTAATGAACACACTGGAGCTGCCTTGCTTAAACAGAGCTATTCACACACACACACCTTACCTGTAAATGGGTCCGAACTCCGGAAAGCAGTAATCCAACTCCATTGTCTCAGCAAACCCGCGCTCGACTTAATGCTTCCCTGCAGGAGAACTTACCTAACTCCTGATTGATCCTGCACTCAAATCCCTGCTTTCCTCTCTCCCGATTGGTCCTGTCTGCGGCTCAAGCAGTCCGGAGCTCCTCTCTTCTGTGCGGTCGTCTACCGCATGGCATCTTGGGTATCTGCAGGGAAGAAAATACCTTCTCTGCATCTGGACTGCTACTCAGGCAGTCAGAGTTTGCAGAGATTCCTGGGCATCTGCGAGGCAGTTTGAGTGTGTTCATGCATGCGTGTTAGTTCCGGTACTCTGTAAAAAAAGAAACATTTTTTTTAAAGTTTATGTTTTATGTTTTGTATTTCTTTTATTTCTAGGTGGAAGGGCTGCAGTCCTGCAGACAAATAGCATGAGCCGCCCCTGCTTTGGAGCTTGAAGAGCACAAGGCTGTTGATTCTGTTCTCATCCCAGGTGATTTTGATTAATTTTCCATTGCTAAGGCTGCAGTGAAGCATTAGAGGGTATTTCACTCCTGAATGTGCCATCCTTCAGATCATACTTTACAATTAAGCTGTCTCCTTTTTAAATTTCTCCAAATCTTTTGGGTTTCTAATACCATGATGGGAATGGACCCCATTCCTAAGTCAAAATATGATTAAAGTTCATGAAATTAGTATTGTTTCACTCTTTGATGTCAGCCAAAAGTGCTCTTCGCAGCACCCGCAGTGTGCCCAGTTATGACTCCTTCTGTAATTCATACATAGTTACGTGTATTGATAACATATCTAAATATGATTGCAGACTCTTTTTTATAAGACCCATTGCTCCTACTACTATTGGAACTATCTGGATATCTTTCTTCCACATTGCTCTCGTTTCTGCCTGCAAATCCTGATATTTTATAACTTTGTGTCTCTCTCTGTGTGCAGGACACTGTAGTCACTGGGTGTGGTGATTTCAATGATCAATGCTACTTTTGTTTTCTTTTCTTGGACCACTATATTTAGTTTTCTAGCATCTATCTTTTGAACTGTTGGTAATGGATGATCCCATGTGATGTAGACTTCATCATTTTCTATGATGCTTTGTGGCTCATGTTTCTAGTATTTTTCAGACACTTGAATACCAAAATGTTTGCACAATCCCCAGTGCAACACTCTTGCCACATTATTATGCCTTTCAGCATACAGTCCTTCTTCCATTAGTATGTCTCAGCCAGCAATGAAGTATGCAACAGTTTCCAATTTGGTTTTGCAAAACCTACATTTGTCTGTTTCTCTCAAATGTTCAAAGGGCTTTGTAAACCACCGTGTACATAGCCCACTGTCTTGGGCCACCAATATTAACCTTTCATATCTTGGTTTGAATTCACTTCTCCTTAACGATTTCTGTGTTTGTTCCTGATCAATATGAGGTTCTTCCAGAAGTTTTCTATACTTGTAACTATATTTATGCGTTTTCCACATTTCTTGCCTTTTCATCTGGCCTTTACCTTAGAGACTTTCTTTTGTTTTTTGGCACATTCAGTTGCTGCCTGATTTTTATCTACTTCTGGTTTGATTTCCATTCCTGCCATTGGTGCCAGTATGCTTTTGCTAGATTAAGCAGAGAAGTCATCTAAGATTTATTCTCCTCATGTTTCAAAACTTTCACTATATTTGGGTCTTGTGAGGTCAATGTGTGGAGTCCCACGATTGCAGATCTATACATGTAATCAATTTTAAGGAGATCCATCCCTCCTTGAGAACAGGGAATATATAATCTTACTATACACTGATTTTTATTAATCATTTGGTGAGCATGAAGCATCCTTCTTGTTTTCCTATCCAATCTATCCAACACCTTGTGGGACCAATCAATCACTCCAAAACTGTAAGTTAAGACCGGAAGTTAGCCATTAGTTGGTCGCAACCAGCAATAAGGTGTACAACTGTTTCCAATTCTGTTTTACAAAAACTACATTTGTCTGTTTCTCCCACATGTTCAATGGACTTTGTAAACCACCGTGTACATAGCCCACTATCTTGTGCTGCGAATATTAACCTTTCATCTCTTGGTTTGAATTTGCCTCTCCTTAACCATTTCTGCGTTCATTCCTGATCCACATGAGGTTCTTCCAAAAGTTTTCTATACTTGCAATTATATTTATGCATTTTCCACATTTCTTGCCTTCTCATCTGGTCCTTTACTTTATATTCTTTCTTTTGTTTTTTTGGCACATTCAGTTGCTGCTTGGTTTTTATCCACTTGTGGTTTGATTTCCATTCCTGCTTGATGCCAATATGCTTCAGCGAGTCTAAGCAAGAAAGTCATCTTAGATTTATTCTCCTCATGTTTCAAAACTTTTACTACATTTGGGTCCTGTGAGGTTAGCAGATACAGTATGTGTGGAGTCCCACGATTGCAGATCTGTACTTGTAATCAATTTCAAGAAGGCCCATCCCTCCTTGAGAATGGGGAATATATAATCTTGGTATACATTGATTTTTATAAATCATATGGTGAACATGAAGCATCCTTCTTGTTTTCCTATCCAATCTATCCAACACCTTGTGGGACCAATCAATCACTCCAAAACTGCAAGTTAAGTCCGGAAGACCAAACTGGTTTATAGCTTGGATTTTGTTCCTACATGTCAACGCTGTTTTCAGAATTAATGTAAGTCTTCTAAAGTACTCCTTACTAAGCTTTATTTCCATTTGTTCATGTTTTATTGTTGATCCTTTACCAATTTCCAAATATTTATACACTCCTTCTTTCTCAATTTCTTTTATATCACATTCCTGTCCCAAACTGATGTTTTCTTGATGCTGCAGTTTTCCTGCTTTAAAGGTTGCTTTTACAAATTTATCAAGACCAAATGACATTCTTATATCATCTGAAAAAGTTTTAACAACTTGCAGTTGTACTTTCATTTCCTCATCTGATGAGTTACACAGTTTCAAATCATCAACAAAGAGAAGATGAGAAGTCTTTAAACTTTGTTGTTTTCTAGGAGCCAGATTATAGCTATGGCTAAAACTGTTAAGTAGACAGCTTAATGGATTAAGGGCAAGGCAGAATAGCAGCAGTGACAGAGAGTCACCCTGGAATATCCCCCTTTGAATTTTTATCCCTGGGATAATAATTTGTCTTTCATCATGGCTTAATTGCAAAATGGCCTGCCACTGTTTCATGGCCACTGTAGTTGATCAGTGTAGGGTGTATCTTATACATTTCTAAGCACTCTTTTATCCATGAATGTGGGATACTATCAAATGCTTTTTTGTAATCAATCCATGCCATATTTAAATTTGTCCCTTTTTTACAGTTCTCCACTATGACTTTATTTAAGAACAAATGATGCTTTGTTCCGTGTGACTTTCTTTTGCTGCCCTTTTGTTCTGTTGCCATAATTGAATTTTCTTCTAAATGACTATAAACTCTGTTGGCATCAATTCCAGGGTATAGTATACGTCGTCAGAAGGCAAGTTACTGCCTATAATTTTTAGGGCAGCTTGCAGGTTCACTCTTAAGTAGAAGCATTGTTTTTCCCGTTGTTAGCCAGGTTGGTCTCTGGTCAGGATGCACATACAAATAATTCTTACTCATGGCGAACTCTTCATGTTAATACTTTTAACCAGAAGTTAGGTCCTGTATCTAGGCCTGGGGTTTTCCAATTAGAGGCTTTTCTTAACTTTCTTTCAATCTCTCTGGTTGTTACTTCATCCTATTTCAGAACCTGTACCTTTAAACTTCTTATTCTTTCTTCTACTTCTTCTGTCCATTTCACATCTTTGTTATGTTCCACAGGAACTTCATAGATACTTCTCCAAAATGTATCTACAAGGTCCTATGTGCCTGAGTTGGTGGTATCTCAAGTGAATGATGTCATTATATATTGTGTGCAGGGCTAATGTCTGTTTTCAGAATTAATTAGTTTTACTAGCCATAACATTTTGTCATTCATTGTTATGTGATTAGACGCATGGTTTGTAATTTTTGCTATATAAGGATGTTATTTCAATTAATGTTTTGTGATCTGATGACGTCTTTTAATATAAAGATGAATGTGTCAAGTTTCAATACAATGCTAGTTTTGTTCTGCAATATGTTTTCTGCTGGCTTGTTGAATTTTATTGAATTTTGGAGTTTGTTTGATAGTCTTGGTTTAATTTCTCATAGTGGTTTCAGTGTCTGTGTTTGTTTCTTTGTTTTAAAAATTATTGATGGAATGGATCTTGTTTGTTTAACTCTGCATGCAGACCAGTCAGTCAAAACTTAACAAATTGAAATTGTGTTTTAGAATGTTAACAGACTTCAATGCCGTATCTCAGCAGGTGAGTTGTGAAACTATTAAAGTCAGCACAAGAGATATTAAGATCTTTTGGATATGTACACACAGAACTTGAGTGACCAGTGGCAGTACACTTAGTTTTTGTATGAGAGGTTGTGCATTCTTCATTTAATTATAACAAACAGTGTTTTGAAAAAGCCTTTAGATTCATTTAAGGAACATTGGTTAATTGATTTTCAGGCTTCTAATTCTCAGGCTTACCCAAATGACAGAAAACAATTTATAAGCTGTCTTGAAAAAAAAAGCTGACTGAACATCAGAATATATTTTATGATCATCTCTATTTATAGAAATGTATTAGCCTCAAAACTGTACCAAAATGATTACATTTTTTAAGTTTCCTAATGTTATTAATCTCACTGATCTATTTTATTTAGAACTTAAAAAATAATCAAAGTGCACTAGAGTTGCTCAAGAAGCTTATCAAGCATAAATATTTTGTTATTAAGACACTGAATGATGAGTTTGAACAATTGGGCAAAGCTATTAATCAATCATCACTCAACTGAACACTTGTAGCAGAAAATAAGAATGCTTTTTATTTAATCTGATAGGCTTATCAAGACTAATGTTGCACATAAATCAGAAAAATTAGACTGTAGTTTGTGTGCTTATTCTGAAGGGAAACCTATCCTTTACCCATAGCTTTCAACTGTCTAGACTTTTGCTTTATTTTTTTGGTCTGTTTGTTATAAAATGTGTGGTTTTCTGGCAAATTACTGAGAGCTGAAGTCACTAAATAATGATACACATTTGAGTTTCAGAGTTTATATCCTTCAGAAAATGCATGCTAACATATAACCTATTCTTCTAGCAACTTTATTTTTAATTTATAAGAGCAATATTTAAAATATGTTCCTAGTTTTAGGCCCTTGGCCCTCCAGTGTTTTAGGCTTTGTCCAGATTTCTTGTATTAAGAAGTAGAAAAGTATGTCTTTACCTAATAACAAGACACATGTGCCTTTACATTCTGGTTCAGTTCACTTTGATGTGGTCATTTTTACAAGGAACCAATCAACAGCAACCACTTGTGACATGTTCTCTACATTTACACCAGTCATTTCAAAAGAGTATGAATACGGGTTTTCCATCCCAGACTGTAACAACTGTAGCTCAGCATCAAAAATCCAAAGCCCTCAAGTCCAGAGTATGAGAGTAAGGAAGAAGAAGAACAAATACTAAATTTACACTAGTCAGTGAACCGACACAAAACAACTTTAAAAAATAAATAAGTTAAGCGCTTTCATCTGACAAATGCAGACTTCATCAGAACTACCATTTTTGTTTCCGTAACTGATTATATACATATACATGCAATTTTGGCGCCTTTGACTTATTTAAAAATTTTTGAAAATTTAAAGTGGTATCAACTTGAAAAATACTAAAACATCCTTTGTTGACACATAACCCTATATATGTAACTGAATACTAACCATTTGCATTAAATGCACTAATCAATCTAAACATATAGATGTTACTTTGTACATTGAAACTGATGTATACAGAATATGCACACAAAATCTATCTCATAACCCTTGATAGACCGTGTTGTATGAAAAATATGAAAAATATAAGAAGTATAAAAAGTATAAAAAGTGTGTATATAATAATGTGATTGTACTTGTGCTAAGCTTGTAATGAAATATTAACAATTAAAATTCCAATATTCCTAAAACATACTCTCTACACCAAACATAAAAATGGCTTTATACTTATGTAGTCATTAATACCTGGGAATCTGGTGGCGTCAGTTAATATTTGCCATTTACTTTCTTTTGCAGCTAACATGGCCTTCACATTGCCACCTCTTGATGTCATGTCCACTTGATCAATTATAATAAATTTAAATTTATGAAGTTCCCCATATTTTATTACATGTCTACTAAGGGCATTCTTTTTATCTTTGTTTTTGATACAATACATATGTTCATAAATACGACATCTTAACCGCCTTTCCGTTTTTCCTATATAAAACGTGGAACAAGTCTCATAAGTTGCCATATATACCACAAATCTAGTATTACAGTTGCCTGCCCTACCCTTAATGCATGTGTCATTAAAATTATCTAGTTTACATCCATCGTTTTCATTTATATAACTACACTGTTTACATGTACCACACTTCATAGTTCCTTTTTTCTTTCTTTTTAAACTAACATCCTGTGCATTATATTCTATCATCTTTTTCAAATTTGGACCTGTCTTGTAAATTAATTTGGGAAATGCACCTACTATCTGTGCTAAGTTGTCTTCCATCATGATCAACTTCTAATACTGTTTTATAATGTTCTCTATATATTTTACTACCGGAGAATAAGTTAAAACACATACCCTGTATGTTTGATCCTTTGTGTCCTTGTTACCATATGATGAAATGGATGTTAAATTGCCCAATAAAGGTTTGTACTTCAAACCCCATTCAGAACTAATATATCTAACCACATCTGTAAGCAGGGACGTCGGGAGGCATACGCACTGTACTGAAATCAGTACAACTTATGTAGAAGGGGGGGTAGCATTTTAAATGTTCATTTTCGCGCTTTACTGCACAATGACGTCAGCGCAGCCAGTAGCTCTAGCCTTCGCACATGTATTTCCGGCCGACCAGCCAGTAGCGCATCAGGGCAGCCAGTCAGGAGCTCCGCACAGGTATTTCCGGCCAACCGGCCAGTTCAAATGCTTTAGGAGGAAGCGTTAACTGGAATTCGTTATGGTGGTCTCACGAGTCACAACCAAGGGTGCCAGTTCAAATGCTTTTGGTCGAAGCGGGAGGAGGAAGCGTTATGATGTTGGTCTCACTTCAGTCTTGCAACCAAGGGTTGGTGAGTAATATGAAGTGTGTGTGTGTGTGTGTGTGTGTGTGTGTGTGTGTGTGTGTGTGTGTGTGTGTGTCAAAATGAAGTTTTTGTGTATAGGAAATTCATTGCTTTAACACAGATTTGTACATTGCAGTGCTCATCCATACTGGAAGAAAGAGCTGAGATTTTTAACAAAAAGCCTGATTTTTTTTCATTTCATGCTGACTGGACAAGGTCTCTACATGCAGCGATTCGTTTCAGAGGAATATTTTAGCAAGGACCAAATATGGATAGTAAGCCTGTGAAGGGAGAGTTGTATCGGAGGTCCTCATTCACCAGAAAATATTGCTCAAGCCTGTCTGCATACATACTATTTCTTTTCTTGTTCTTGTTTCTTTTCTTTTTTTTTTCCCTTTGTTTACCTTTACAATGATTGCAGAGGTTTGGATTTAATTTAAAATTGCTATATCAAGCTTTAGATCAAAACCACTGACAAAGACATTTGCTAAAGAAAAACAGTCTCACACTGAAAACCGACCTAGGTTGAGCAACAGTAAATATCTCCCTTGAAACTCACATTTACTGAAAATGCATCTAGTAACCCATTAAAATACAAAGCATATGCTGAGACTCATAGTTAAACAGCATATAGTTAAGCACTAATTAGTATCTATGTGAAGACAAATGTGCAATGTATTTGCTAACAGCTTGGGAGAGCCCACTGGATGCAAGTGTCCCTTTTCTGGGATAGCCTCACAGGCACTGTCTGATGAAATAACTAGATCAGAGTCACATAACAGACAAATGAAGGCTGAAGGATTGCAACACAGAAGCAGTTCATAACCCAGCTTATCTGCAATAAGTGTCAGAAAAACTGCTGTAATCCAAGATAGTGTATTTTAAATCCATTTACCTGCAAAACTTAAAATAAAGTTAATTCACTGTCTATTCCAAATGGGGAGGATGAGAGGAGATGCAAGGAAAACGTGCCATATGATTGGAGGCAGGAAAGGATATACCTTACCAAATCTGAAGCATTCAGAAGGATTAGTGAGTTACTACTGCCTATTCAGCAGGACTAGTGAGTTATTACAGCCTATTCAGCAGGACTAGTACGTTACTACTGCCTCTTGCTTCCTGCACTTAGTTTCTTTCACTATTAACTTCTATGACATCTCTATTTTGTTGTGCCTATATTTATTTCTAGGAGATATTTTTTGTGGTTGCTGAAGGAGGGTTCTCTGAATGGAGTGGCAGACACCTCTTATCCCAGTTTCATATGCTCTAGAAAGGCTGGCAAATTATGTTTAAGTACAGACCTACCATTTTCTCCCAGAAAGAAACATTACATCAAGGGGTAGTGTTTAGGTTTATTCTGTCTCCTCCAAGCACCGCTGTTATTAAGCTTTTTCCAGGGATATTATGCAATTTAAAAACAAAAACAGAATTTCATACAAAAATTCAATTACAATAAAAATTGCACTCAAACAAAATTACCAGGTGATGAGAAAGGGATGACAAACAGAGGAAGAAATGACTGTTCACTTATTTTGTGTAAAAAAAAAACTGTAATGGCACATCACTCTCTCTGTTAGCAGGGCATCAGGTTAATATCTTGGGCTAGAGATTATGGGTATTGGTTTTGTAAAGCACTGTTTGCATTGTATTTGTTCATTATTTTTCAGTGCTGCCTACTTTGTTTTCAGTGTCATGTGCTCATGTATACAATACAGTTAACTGTTTATTGAAAAAATAATATGCTAGACTAGTGGAGGAATAGAACTCTCCCTTAGGGACAACTGAAAAGTTATGGAATACATAGCACAAGTCAGGGCATTCACCAGTGGACATCTCCCAGGAATAAGGGATCACAATGTAGCACCGATCTGTTTCAATGAACAATATAACTTAGGGTTTGCTCTTTCTGTTTTCTGTCTGAATCTCTTTCCACACTTTCTATTTGCAGAAGGGTTTTTTTGTGTGTGTCTGTGTGTGAAAATGCCACAGGTGGGATGTACTGGTGTGATTACTCATGGTGGTGTGGTAGGGAATACCTCAGGCTTGAACCCTGTACCTTGTATGCAGGTGTTAAAGACCTGAATTCCCTACCCACCACCATTTGTAAAAAAATTGCAGATTTTTGCCTCCTATTTGATCTGATCAATATCTGTATCGTATCTGTGGCTTTTAAATATTGCAATGCTTGAAATTTGATGGTGCAGTGGTAGCAATGTAGCATTGATGCCTCACAGCTGTAGGTTCTTGGGTTTGGTTCTTGGCTGGGGTGCCTTCTTTGTGGGGGGGGGTCTGTATCTTCTCCCTGTGTTTGTGTGGGTTTGCTTTTGTGTCCTCCCATGTTACAAAGACATGTCTGCATTATTTTTTCCTGGGCCTCTGCTGAGAATTGTGTTTTTTTTTTTTTCTGTTCCAAGTCAGACTGTCATGTTTAACAAATTGGCAGGCATTTAAATTTCAGACTTCAGGTTTCTGAATGTTCACTTGCTTACATATTTGATGGTGCAGTAGCAGTATTGTTGCCTCACAGCTGTAGGTTTTCTGGTTTGATTCTTGGCTGGGGTGCCTTCTGTGTAGAGTCTGCATCTTATCCCTGTGTTTGTGACATAGTAAAACAACTTTTATTCTAGCAATAAATATATACTAACACAACCTTTTTTATAGTAATTGTTTTAAGTTTATGACTATTTGAAATTTGTCCTTATTTTTGGGACTGTAATACCCTGTTATTGGCTTTGTCCAGGTTTTTTGTGCTAAGGTTGACAGCTATGGCAAGAACTGAATTCACTGAATATGTTTGAGGGCTGTATTCCCTCATTACTGGGTTTGTCCAGGTGTTTTGTGCTAAGAGGTTGACAGCTATGGTGAGAACTGAATTCATTAAATGATAGCCATTTAATATTCAGTCTTCCTCTCTTTCACAAAGCAGGTGATTTGGCATAGTGGTATGTTGTTCTGACTATTTTGCACAGTGACCTTGGCAGTAAAATGTATGATGGTAACACAGCATTTTATTCTAGCAGCTTTCCAAGATTATACAAGCAATGTTTAATGTGTTCCTGCTTTTTGCCCTTTGACCCACCCCAATAAATTTGGCTTTTTCCAGACTTCTTGTGCTGCGAAGTTGAGATGTAGTTGAGTATTGCGTAGATTTTACAAGGAACTGAGAGCTGCAGGGGAAGAGAAGTTTAGTGCTGATTATGCTAAGTCGGCTCACATTGCTAGTAGCACAAAATGTTGTGTACTTGCTTTTAATGCAGAAGGTTGTTGGTTCTACACACAAGGGGTGAATGCTGCTGTACTGAAAGTTAAGACACTAACTGAGCCTGTTATCAGTTTGCCATCCATTTCCTATTGCAATATTACTCGCTTATTAATATAATTTAGGCAATTTATTCCTCAGGGGCATCAGACACTATTTTTCAGTGAAGTCATGAAATATAAAGGTGATTGCTAGCAGCAACCTCTTCATTAGTTAGATTTATTTAACGTGGAATTATTTAGATGACTTTTTTTACTACAGAGATTGTGCATATTTACTGATAATGGTGGACTGTAGAAGTTTGACTAGACTTTTATGATGGAAATGTTCTGAATTGGGCAGTTTTGTTTCATTGTTTACTGGAAAAATGTTCAAAGGCAATAGGAAGGTGTATCAAGTACATGTATGTTTCATATGCAAGGGGCCTATGATTTAAAAGCAGCCCAGAATTAATTTTTATCTGCCACGGGTAAAATGTATTTTTCTTTGAATGTGGGTTTTAATGTTGTTCAAGGGCTGAGAAGTTTTAATGCCAAGTTTGTTTAGCAGATGTCTTAGTGTTTGTGCTGTAAAATGCAAAATAAAACTTTCAAATGAAGTTCAAATCATCATAGAAGTAAATCAGTATGCACACTAGTGTTTATGGTAAATGGAGTGAAATAGCAAAGTAATGGATCATTGGAATGGCTGCAGGGGGAGGCTCCATTCGACCATGGTTTTGTGAGGGGGAAGGGCGGCAAACTTAGACAGCCCCAGCTGAACTATACCTCCCAACTGTCCAGATTTTCAAAGGATGAATAGATTTTTTGCTTATTTTTGGTTTGTTCCTCAATTTGTGGTTTTCTGGCAAATGATTTAGGAATTAAGTCACTAAATAATGACACACTAGTTTCAGACTTTATAACCTTCAGAAAATGCATGCTAAAATAAGACCTGTTCTATCAACTGTCCCAGTTTATACAAGAGCAATTTTTAGTACTGTTTATATGTTCCCTCAATATATTTGGCCTTGTCCAGATTTATTGCATTAACAGGTTGAGGGGTACATGCAAATTGCTTTATAGAATTAGGCATAGCCAAACCTCAACTGTCCCTGATTTTGGCTCAAAATGTTGCTCTTCCCCTAATGATCCCTCCACAAAATAGCAATTTTGGAAAAAAACATAGAGGGTTTACTTTACTTTTATAAATAACTGTAATGATCAGAGTTATACATTACTTTTATTTCAGAAATGCATCAGATGCTCTAAGTTAACTGTGCTCATATTAAAATGGTGTCCCTCCTTTGACAGGTTCCCAGCTGTATTGTCTAGCAATTTTATATTTTTGCATCACATTTTTGGTCTGTTTTTTATAAAATTGCAGTTTTCTGGCAAATTAGTGGCAAATTGTTAAAGACTGAAGTTAGAAAATAATGTAGACATTTCAGTTTCAGATTTCATACCTTTCAGAAAATTCGTACTGATGCAAGACCTACTACTATTATCTTTCTAAGTTTATAAGAGCAATATTTAAAGAAAAGTCCTTATTTTTGGGCCTTTGCCTCAGTTTTATTTATGAGTTTGTTGCTGTAAGAGGTTGAGAGGTTGTGTGTTTGTGTGTGTGGTAGGTAGCATACCTCTCAACTGTCCAAATTTTGCAGAATGTCCAGATTTTTGCCCCATATTTTTTCTGTTCCTCATAAATTTTGTGATTTTCTAGAAAATCATTGAAGGCTGAAGTTGCTAAATAATGACAGACGTTTGAGCTTCAGACTTCATGTCCTTTAGAAAAATTCATACTAGCACAAATCCTGTTCTAGCAACTTTCTAAGTTCACGAGAACATTATTTAATATCTGTCCCTGTTTATTTTAGGCTTTGTCCATATTTCTTGCACTAAGAGGTAGGTTGGGGGGGTGTGTGAATGAAACATCCTAGTTAGTGGTAGCAGGTGGTTAGTAATTTATTCAAGCTCAAAACCTGTACCTTAGTTACAGAAAACAAAAGCATAAAGTCTCTACCCCAACTACCATGCTGCATTTTTAAAAGAACTGACATTTCAGGTTAATTTTCAATTCAAGGAACTGAGTTTGAGTGAATCTATATTATATTACTGAAGAGGCATTACAGCGAATGCCTCTTCATCGATACTAAAAGAGCGAACCGTGAATTACGAGAATGGCCGTAGCTTGGCTGGGGAGGGGGGTAGCAGTTTGAGAGCTGTCAGTACAAATTTGAAAATCCTAGCTACACCCCTGTCTGTAAGTAAATATTCAGGATAACCGCGTGCACTAAACATAGACCTGATGTACTGAATTTCATGTAACATAATATCCTTTGTCAATGACATTCGGGCAGCCCTGATACACTGCCCTTTAAATATGTTCTTAAACACATGTTTTGGATGATTACTATTGAACTCTAAGTAATCATTTGAGAACGTCTCTTTCCTATGTATACTGGATACAAACCCATCCTCTCCATGACTGATGTAAGTATCTATGCTATACCATTAACATTGTAATTATATGTAAATTTTAAAAAGTTCGTTGTATTGTTAAGATATGTAATGAAAGGATCTATAAGGTCAATGGATCCATCCCATAAAACAAATAGGTCATCCAAAAACCTTGTGTAGTACTTTACATGTTTGAAATATTCACTATTGAATAAGAATTCTGTCTCCCATTCAAGCATTACCAAATTGGCAAAAATAGGGGCGCATGACGCCCCCATGGCAACGCCTGTTTTTTGTTTGAAAAATTCATTTTCAAAATATATATAATTGTGGTCCAACACTAGACCCATCATATCAGTAATGAGACAAACCTTATCCCATTCCAAATTTGAACATTTTCTTAAACTATTACTGAAGTATTCCAAACCTATTTCTTTGGGAATACACGAGAAAAGATCTATTACATCTATCATAATGAAAACAACCTTCCTGTTCCAAATATGAGATGTTAAATTACTAAGGAACACCCAGGAATCCTTAATCAAATGCGGTACATTGTTGTATACTGGTTTGACCCATCTATCTATAGCAACACCCAAAGGGAAGGTTTTGGATTTGCTTCCAGATATGATGGGTCTGAAGGGAGGATTTTCCAAGTTCTTATGTATTTTAGGAATTCCCACAATAGTGGCCAATGTTGGATATTCAACCTTCAAGAACTGATATACCTCCTGCATGATTCTATGATTAATAAGATATTCTTCTAAGGCGAGATCTATACGTCTATATCCAATGTTAATTTCATTAAGGGAGATGGCCTTGTATTTGCCTGATTGATATAATATATTATATATTTCTTTTATATATTCAAATTTATTATATATAACGATCCCACCCCCTTTATCGGGTTTCATAACCCTCACTTCTTTGTTGTTTATAAGAGTTTTTAAACACTCACGCTCACCTGTAGTTAGGTTGTCATAACTGTCTTTTTTATATTCAATTTTGTGAGCTTTGTAAAAACTGTAAATTTCTTGACTAACCATTTTTTCAAAACTCACTATAATAGGATTACTAGGAGGTATATAAGTGCTCTTTTTCTTAAGTGTATTGGTATTCCTGTAACTACCGACCCCATTGTCAGAATCCTCTTTTTCAAACTGAATGGCTAAATTTAGTCTATGACAAAATAATTTTATCTCAGTAATAATATCCACTAAATTGATATCAACTGTAGGTATAAACTTAATTCCCTTTGAAAACAACTTATAAAAGTCATCTGTAATGGCCATGTTAGTATAATTAAATACTTTAAAACCTTTGTATGTAGTAATTATTTTAGCCACTCTGTTAGAACTTAAAATATCAACACTACCCTCATTGACGTCACTAACATCTGAGACAGCTAATAAATGTGTATTGTCACTCAACATTAAATCCTTGTCATAATTGTCAATTTCATTTTTACATACTGCTATCTCTTTTTCTGATTCCAGGGTGTGTGTGTATCTTTTGGTGGGGGTGCGTATCTGCCTCCACGAAAATTCCCTTCCCCTTCTATCATAGTCTCATCACTTCTGTAATATCTACCCTTTTCTCCTTCCTTTCTAACCTTAGGCCAAATGTATGCTCTATGGTTAGTGTATTGATCCATGTCACGCACAATTTTCCTTCCTTTCCTATTATATATGTTGTTAGCTTTTTGGTCAGCTAAGGTAAATTGTCTCTCATATAACTCAGTCCATTGTGTAAAATGTTCATGTGTCACAATTTCCTGATTTAATTTATCAACCTCATAAATTAAAGATGTTATCTTTTCATCACTCTTCTTAATTAACAAACTCATATAATTATATCCAAATCCACCCCCATAGGTATTTTGAAAAATCTAATACCTTTAGGGACTATTTCCAAGGTAATACATTTGGTGAAATAAGCATTTTCAATTTTCAGATTCTTAATAGCCAGTAACTTTTTATCTAACATATAAATTTTCTCTTTAATATAAACATTAATGTCTTTGGTACGATGTTCAACCACACTATCCATTCTATCATATTTTGTAAATTCATAATCATCCTTTAAAAAACATTCAAAACAATCACTGACAATTCCTTTGGTTGATTTTACATTTGTTCTGTCATGTCCACTCAAGTTAATTGTACCACTTCTGTGTCCTTTACCAATTTTTAGACTGGAATTGTTAACATGACAGTGAGTACCTTTAAAAGTGTCCACATGTACCTTCGATACACCAGCATACGTTTTCGCAGTCATTGGGCATTTAGGTCTCGCTCCCAACCTTTCCGCTTCGTTGTTGGTATGAAACAAACTGAAGTCAAAAGTAAACTCATTGAGAGAGTTCTTACTAGTGTCTCTACAACAATTAAACAGCATTTCTTTAGATAAACAGTGTAATGAGGCATTTCCATCTCCTGTATGCTGCCTTTGTCCGTTAGGTATGACACAAGGTGAACTCGTATCTATCTGTGTATGTATCTCCACGTTGTTACCTGGGCATATTGCTAGTCCTACCGGTATTTCCGGCTGTAGTTCCACTGTTTTGACCACTTCAGTAATGTCTAATACTGCTATGGTACGCCCAACTAAAGCAGCCAAACAAGACATCTCCTCTTTTAATTCTGAGATGTCTGTTCGAATTTGGATAAGTTCTTCCCTGTCCGATGCAGCCTGAGTCAAAGGTGCCAAAATTGCATGTATATGTATATAATCAGTTACGGAAACAAAAATGGTAGTTCTGATGAAGTCTGCATTTATCAGATGAAAGCGCTTAACTTATTTATTTTTTAAAGTTGTTTTGTGTCGGTTCACTGACTGTTTTTATTACAATTTTATTGGGAAATAAATTGAACTCTGTTCAAGCCAAGGAGTTGTTGTGCCGTCCTGTGCTACAATTTTTGAATTACGTTGTTGAGTTTGCTGATTTAAATTTACACTAGGACAATCAATGACATATCTTTTGCAGAGATAAAATTAACTTTTTTCAATTTGAATGATTTCTCTTTTTCTCCCACCCAGTTGAATGTTTTATATAAAGTGGCTCCAAAGTGTTTCTTTGAAATGAACAGATTTAGTGTAGACATTAGTAGACTTAAGGTTGTTCTCTGAAAAATTGAATCTTCAGTATATTTTAAATAATGTAAATTGAATAGAATGAATGATTTTCAAGAATTCTACCTACAGCCTGCCACTTTTGGGGACTTTGCAAAGTAAATTAGGAAGCATGTGAAAGAGACATTAGGCCAGATTCCAAAAGAGTTGCTCTCAGTGTAAGTCTGCTCTAATTCCGAAACATTTGCTTTCTGTGCAAGGTCTATCTATAAACAGGCTTACTATGGGGGCCAGATTCTAAAGCACCTGCAATCAGCCAACTCTCAGTGTTAAGTCATCATTTACACTGAGAGCAAGTCTTTTGGAATTGGGGCCATTATTTTTTTCTCAGTAAATGTAACACTGCTGTATTTTAATCTGAGTCAAAAATAAGAAAAATATTGTTTGATTTAAGAGGAAATAAGAATTTACATTTTATGAAAGTTGATAAAGGAGGTGGGCTAGTAGTAATATGTCAAACCTGTTACATTAAAGGTATGGAATTGCTGCTATTTAACAAGAAAAATGTAGGCATATCCCTTTATTTGATTTACAAAAAAGTTTAATTATATCTATCAAATTTTGGATGATTCATTTCTGAATGGCAAATTAGATTATTATACAAACAATTTTATGACATTCATTAAACCAAAAATAGCACAGCTTTTTAGTATTCCAAAAATTCACAAAAAATCCTTTAATATCTTCTTTTGGGTCTATTGTTTCTGCAAGTGGGTCTGTAACAGAAGGTTTTCCCTTGTATGTTGATTCTGCTATCAAAGGCTTCTTTCATTTATTAAAGATTCTCGTGAGTATTTTAGACTCATTAAAAGATTTTAAAGTGGAACAATCAATTGGATTTAGTCACCTTGGATATCTTCTTTTTACTAACATTTTAGTGGATGAAAGAATTGAATATTTGGAAAATTATTTATCTAGTTATACTGATTTAACTACTTCTGGTATTAATGCTATATATATATATATATATATATATATATATATATATATATATATATATATATATATATATATATTAACTGAAATAGTTTCAAATAGTATTTTCTTTATTTCTAATGAAAACTTTTATCAAAAAAATTCAAGGTGTTATAATGGGAATGTCATTTGTTCTCCCTTTTGCAATTTACTACTAGGCTGGTGGGAATAAGAAATGTTACCAATGACTTTATTCCATAAATGTATTATTTTTTTTATAAAAGATTTGTTGAATATTATCTATTTATTTGTTTTTTGAAATGGTACTATTTCATAAATTGAAGAGAATGTTTTAAATATTGCTGCTACTACCAATTTTTGTGACTTTACCAAAGGGATGATGGGAAGTAAAGTTAATTATCTGGCTATAACTTTTGAACTAGATATTCTTAATAACAAATTTGAAAGTTCGGTTTATAAGACGAGAACATTCATAAACCATTATTTGCATGATACAAGTAATAACCCAGGTTTCATTAAAAGAACTATCTATCATGGGTAATTTATTACAGCTCCTGGAGTTATTATTAATTGAGAAATTTCAATTGAAGAAATTGCTTTTATTACTAATTTATTTGCAGATAGAGGTTGTGTGCCTAAAATTTCAGAGTATCTGAAGGATTTTTTTGATAAGAGAGATTTGTTTTTCCTCCTATTTTATTAAAGGATGCTATTAACAAAGACAATGATAAAAGCTGAAATATTGATAACTGCATTTTAGATATAACATCAGATAGTCCTAGTATTAGAACTGTTTTAATCAAAACTGGAAGGCTATACTGGTTAATACTAGTTTAGCTAATGCATATAAAAAAGCTACCTTCACTTAAGACTTTGTTACAAAGATATTCTAGATTGTTGCCCTCACCTGAATATTTGGGAAGGTTTATTTTTAACTTTACTGAATCTTGCTAAAAGTATTTATGCCTCTGAATATTCTGATAATAATACTTAAGGAGTAATTTATCTTGCATTTTGTTATTTTGTTTATTCTTACTGTGTAGCTATTATCGCTATGAAACTTTCTAAAAGAATACAAAAACATTATGAAATTAATTCTAAAAATTTAAAGAATGCTTTACACATGCTACCATATTTAGTTCACCTCTTGATTTAAGAGATGATGATTACAGAAATAAGACTGAATCAAAAGAAACTTGATGGCAGTTAAGGCTCCTTGCTGATAAGGCACCCAGATTGAATGATATAATTAATATGATTTTTTTTTAAATAGACACCTCTTAAGAAATCGGTGAAAGGGAACATATACAAACTCAGACAACTGTCTGATCTTGTATATTTGTCAGCCATCTGTTTAGTCAACCCAAAGCAATTGAATAAACAAATGTATTAAATTCAGGAATGGTGAAGTAATCTTACAACAATGTCACAGCATATCTGCCTGAGACAGTGACCTTACCAGTCACCCAAAGCATCTGCAATCATAGATAGATAGATAGATATTGATATAGAGTGCCGGGTATAAAAATAAGAGAAAACATTGAGCACATTAAGTTGCTAAGATCATGACAGAAAAATAATAGAACAGTAACCTGATTTTCAGAGAGAATAGTAGCAGACTGGAATAACATTCCATAAGAGACAACGTATAGAAAATTCCTATAGCAAGCTTTACAATTGTTATTGATAAGTTATTTGGGGCTGACCTTTACAAAGGCCAACAGTCTAAAAGGACATAACACCCATGTCTGAGTTTGTATTGCATTGCATTGTATTATATTGCTAGGTGTGTCAGTAATTTCTTTGGAAAAATGCAATGATTCTTGTATATATTGGTATGACAACATTTTATACTGTAGACTTGCTATATTTTTACTGTTCTTTTTTCTTGTTCTAATGGCTTGGCAGTACAATTTGTGGTTTGCTGATTCCATACAAATGAAAAACAAATATATATTATTACCTGAAGTATAAATTAGCTGGTATTGTGGGTGCGCAGATGGATGCAGTACTGATGGAAAAAAAAAGGAAATATACTGATGTAGCTTGACATGGTATTAAGGAGTGAGAATGACACTGTGTTTAAAATACACACACACTTACACATTTATATATATAACTGAATTTAACTTGATTGTATTTTCCCCAAGTGATGCTTCAGGTATTAGTAGCTCTTTCAACTCCAGATTTATTGGACATATAAAAGTAAAAAAATAATGTGTTTAAATAATATTCATTATAACAGATATTTCAGATCAATTTTATTTGAGCTATATCTTAAAACTGTAGTGCAGTGCAATCAAAAGTATACCATATATATATATATATATATATATATAGGTCCTATTCAAATTACCGAAACGCCAGTTCACCGACACGTGGAAGAGGAACGCGAAAGGACCGACAACGCAGTTGACCGACATGCTGAAATCCCGACAGCTGGAAGACCGACAAGGGGAATGTGTAAGCGCGACTTAGTAAGTATGCGATAGTGAGGGATTTAGGATTAGGGAGCGGACAGGTAAGTGTGCAATAGTGAGGGATTTAGGGTTAGGGTGTGTGAAAGGTGAGTGTGCGGTAGTGTCGGAGTTAGGGTTTGGGTAATGTAAGTGTGTGTTAGTGACGGGTTTATGTTTTAGGGTGGGTTAAGTAAGTTAGGAATAGGGTGCAGGTAGGGTAAGTGTCCAGTACTGTCGGACCTTAGGGTTAGGGGTGGGTTAAGTGAGTTAGGGTTAGAGTGCAGATAGGGTAAGTGTGCGGTAGTGTTGGACCTTAGGGTTAGGGGTGGGTTAAGTGAGTTAGGGTTAGGGTGCAGGTAGGGTAAGTGTGCGGTAGTGTCGAACCTTAGGGTTAGGGGTGGGTTAAGTGAGTTAGGGTTAGGGTGCAGGTAGGGTAAGTGTGCGGTAGTGTCGGACCTTAGGGTTAGGGGTGGGTTAAGTGAGTTAGGGTTAGGGTGCAGGTAGGGTAAGTGTGCGGTAGTGTCGGACCTTAGGGTTAAGGTTTGGGTTAGGGCTAGTGGATATGTCATGTAGTGTAATGTGTTGTTTACGTGTAGTGTGTCAGTGTAATGGTGTTCGGTATTTTGCGTTGTCGGTATTTTGTGTTGTCGGTCTTTTGGTGTCAGTGATTTGTGTTTCGGCGTTGTGGCGTTTCGGTAAACTGAAGGGGATCTCTCTCTCTATATATATATATATATATATATATATATATATATATATATATATATATATAGGTCTACTTTAGTTGACCAAAACGCCAGTTTTCCGACACTCAGAAGACCGAGACCAAATGACCGAAAATGAAGGTGATCGACAAGGTGAAATCCCGACAGCCGAAAGACCGACATGGGCAACGTGTGAGCACGACTCAGTAAGTGTGCGATAGTGAGGGATTTAGGGTTAGGGAGTGGACAGGTAAGTGTGCGATAGTGAGGGATTCAGGGTTAGGGAGTGGATAGGTAAGTGTGCTATAGTGAGGGATTTAGGGTTAGGCTGTGGGAAAGGTGAGTGTGCGGTAGTGTCGGACTTAGGGTTCGGGTAAGATAAGTGTGTGATAGTGATGGACTGTAGTTTAGGGGAGGGTTAAGTGAGTTAAGGTTAGAGTGCAGGTAGGGTGAGTGTGCGATGGTGACGGGCTTTATGTTTTAAGGTGGGTTAAGTGAGTTAGGGTTAGGGTGCAGGTAGGGTAAGTGTGCGATAGTGATGGACTTTAGGTTTAGGGGTGGGTTAAGTGAGTTAGGGTTAGGGTGCGGGTAGGGTAAGTGTGTGGTAGTGTCAGACCTTAGGGTTAGGGTTTGGGTTAAAGTTAGTGGATATGTAGTTGTGTGTAATGTGTAGTTTACATTTTGTGTGTCGGTGTTATGGTGTTCGGTTTTGTGAGTTGTCGGTGTTGTGTGTTTTCGGTCGTTTGGTCTCGGTCTTCCGTGTGTCGGCGAACTGGCATCTCGGTCAACTAAAGTAGACCCATATATATATATATATATATATATATATATATATATATATATATATATATATATATATGTATATATATATATATATATATATATATATATATATATATATATAAATATATGTATATATATATATATATATATATATATATATATATATATATACACACACACACAGTGGATATAAAAAGTTTACACACACATTAAAATGCTAGTTTTTTTGTGATATAAAAAAAATGAGACCACAATAAATCATTTCAAAAATTTCCCACCTTTAGTGTGACCTATAACGTGTACAATTCAATTGAAAAACAAACAAATCTATTAGGGGAAAATATAAAAAATAAAAAATGCACAATAAGGTGGTTGCATAAGTGTGCACACCCCTAAGCTAATACTTTGTTGAAGCACTTTTTGATTTAATAACAGCATTCAGTCTTTTTGGGTACACACCTGCCATCAATTAAAGAGACTCTGATTAGCCCCAAATAAAGTTCAGCTGTCCTAGTAGGATTTTCCTTACATGTACTCAGTTGCCTGCTACAGCAAAAACCATGGTTCACAGAGAGTTTACAAAGCATCAAAGGGATCTCATTGTTGAAAGGTATCACTCAGGAGAAGGGTACAAAAACATGTCCACAGCATTGGATATACCATGGAACACAGTGAAGACAGTCATCAAAAAGTGAAGAAAATATGGGACAACAGTGACGTTGCAAAGAACTGGACATCCCTCCAAAACTGATGAAAAGACAAGACAAAAACTGGTTAGGGAGGCTGCCAAGAGACCTACAGCAACACTGAAGGAGCTGCCGGAATTTCTGGCAAGTACTGGTTGTGTACTACATGTGAAAACAATCTCCTGTATTCTCCATATATCTGGGCTATAGGGTAGGGTTGCAAGACGGAAGCATTTTCTTACACAGAAAAACATGCAGGCCCAGCTAAAATTTGGAAACCAGTACATCAAGTCTTCCAAAAGCATGTGGGAAAATATGTTATGGTTTGATGAGACCAAGTTTGAACTTTTTGGCCACAATTCCAAAAGGTACAGTATGTTTGATGCAAAAACAACACTTCGCTTCACCAAAAGAACACCATCCCCATGGTGAAGCATGGTGGTGGCAGTATCATGCTTTGGGGTTGCTTTTCTTTAGCTAGAACTGGGGCTTTAGTCAAGGTGGAGGAAATTATAAACAGTTCCAAATACCAGTCACTTTTGGCCCAAAACCATCAGGCATCTGCTAGAAAGCTAAAGACAAAGAGGAATTTCACCTTTCAGCACAACAATGACCCTAAGCATACATCAAAATCAACAAAAGAATGGATTCACCAGAAGAAAATTAAAGTTTTGGAATGGCCCCACCAGAGCCCAGACCTAAATCCAATAGAAAATCTGTGGGGTGACTTGAAGAACGCAGTGCACAAGAGATGCCCTTGCAATCTGACAGATTTGGAGCAGTTTTGTAAGGAAGAGTGGGCAAATATTGCCAAGTCAAGATGTGCCATGCTGATAGACTCCTACCTAAGAAGAATGAATGCTGTAATTAAATCAAAAGGTGATTCAACAAAGTATTAGTTTAAGGGTGTGCACACTTATGCAACCAGCTTATTGTACATTTTTTATATTTTTCCCCTAACAGATTTGTTTGTTTTTCAATTGAATTGTACAGGTTATAGGTCACATTAATGGTGGGAAACGTTTTGAAATGATTTATTGTGGTCTCTTTTTTTATATAATAAAAACCTGGCATGTTAACAGCAGTGTGTAAACTTTTTATATCCACTGTATATATATATATATATATATATATATATATATATATATATATATATATATATATATATATATATATATATATGTGTGTGTGTGTGTGTGTGTGTGTGTGTGTGTGTGTGTGTGTGTGTGTATGTATATATATTTATCCACGAACCAAATATCCAGCACTATAGTAATTATTTTAACCCAAATGGGTAAAATAAAAATAAGAGACAGGGTCTGTATTACAAAATCGAAAAACATTTTACGCGAATACCTAAACATCGACCCCTATTCCACGAACCGTGAAATTCCTGAACGCACAAACAGCGCAAAATAAAATATTGAACTATCAGTCGGCCAACCCCACACCTGCTACATAGTACCTACAAAATAAATAAACCACATACATACACTAACCAAACCCTACTTCTAACCTAAAGTAAAGCACCAAAACCCTACTTCTAACCCTACACTAAACCCTATATACAGAACTAACTATGCACTATCCTTAACCCCTCCCTAACCCTAAGGTCTGTAACTACTGCACACTTCCCCTACAGACATACACCCAAACAAAATAAATAATCCACATACATACATTTAACAAAACCCTACTTTCAACACTACACTAAACCCCACATACACAACTATGTATGCACTATCCTTAACCCCTCCCTAACCTTAAGGTCTGTAACTACCGCACACTTCCCCTACAGACAAAGACCCAAACAAAATAAATAATACAAATACGTACACTTAAAAAACCCCTACATCTAACACTACACTAAATCTTACATACATTACCTATCTATGCACTTACCTTAACCCAAATCCTAACTCTAAAGTCCTATCTATCGCACACTTACCTTACAGAGCTATACCACAGATGGGCCAACCAAAACAAATCGACATTTCGGAATTCACAGTTTTTGTCGTTCGAAGTTCATGTACTTTGTGCAATACAGGTCAAAGTATTCATATTCGCATATATAGGTTTTTGATCTCGTAATAGGAACCCTAAGAGACACACCTAATAGTTCCAAGTCTTCTTTAATGGCCAACCAATCTGCCACATCAACCTAGGTTTCACCCACTGGCGTCATCAATTTAATACAGACAAACATCAACAACAAACCTTAGAGGAATGTTGCGTCATCAATTTATACATTTTGCTTCATGGGCTTCTTAAAGTCACAGAACACCCAATACAGCTAATACTCCTTGAGTATATTGAACACACCACAACAATACATAACTCATTTCATACTCAACAGTAATATATACCAATAATTTCACAATTCACCCACTTTATTAATTGGACCTCTATTTTTAGAAAAATCCCTATACTAAACTAAACTTACCTACCAATGATCATTTAGTCCTGGTTTGAATAGTGCACCCAAATACACTATCCAAATCCTTTCTTTTTATGTTTTTTATGTTTACGTTCTATAGTTAATTAATTTCCTACTACCTTATTGATACCCAGGAATATAAAATGGGC
Organism: Protopterus annectens; assembly: GCF_019279795.1. Lineage (NCBI taxonomy): Eukaryota > Metazoa > Chordata > Ceratodontiformes > Protopteridae > Protopterus > Protopterus annectens. Next base: position 1,514,083,641 of record NC_056741.1, read on the forward strand.
CCCAGTATGTATCAATGTATAAATATATTGCGTCCATAAGATGTTTGTGAATTTCTTTTTCATATTCCTCTTTTCCCCAGACCACTATGGCTCCCCCTTATCAGCTTTGGTAATAACCAAGCTATCATTGTTTTGAAAGTTTTCTAATGCTTGTTTCTCAGCCAATGTCATATTTTCCTTAAAATTCCTTATCTTATGGACGCAATATCCTATTGTCATCTTCAATGTATAAATTGGGTTTCCACCTTCTCAGTAATGCACACTGATGAGGCCAGTGGGCGAAACCTAGGTTGATGTGGCAGATTGGTTGGCCATTAAAGAAGACTTGGAACCATTAGGTGTGTCTCTTATTTTACCCATTTGGGTTAAAATAATTACTATAGTGCTGGATATTTGGTTTGTGGATGCATTAGTATGTCCGGGCACTTTATTCACAGAGCACCGGATGTTCGTGGGTGTGGATATATATATATATATATATATATATATATATATATATATATATATATATATATATATATATATATATATATATATACATATATATATACATATACATATATATATATATATATATATATATATATCTAGATATGTAATGTATTAATGTAAAATCAGTGTCATGATACCTCTCAAATCCTTAGAAGAAATCTGGACAATGCCTAAACTAATGAGGGGGAGAATTAGGGACAGATTTTAAATATTGCTCTTATAAACTCAGAAAGTTGCATGTATTTTCTGAAGGACATGAAGTCTGAAACTCAAATTTATGTCATTATTTAGTGACTTCAGTTTTCAGTGGTTTGCCAGAAATCCACACATTTTATGAGGAACAGACTAAAAATGTGAGGCAAAAATCCTGACAGTTGAGAGGTATAAATAACACAACTTTGCAGTTAGTTAACTAACCAGCAGTTAACTGTAGGCTAAGATGATTACCAAAACAAACTGAAACAGTAAAGAAGAATAACACAAAACAACACAGGCTTCATCAAAATATTATTTATTTGTTTTCTGGGTAAATAAACTGTAACATTTTGCACTCTTTAAAGACACACAATGGGTCACAATGACAAGGGTACTTTCAGCATGACTTATACATACACATTTTGTCTCAGAATAATCAGTTTAGCCAGCTTGTTTCTAGGAGATGGAATGAAAACAGAATATCCAGAGGGTGCTGACTCCATGCAGTTAGCTGGAGGACTGGCTTGAACCCTGTGCCTCAGACCTTCGGGGAAGAAATCTTAAGCACTGAATCACCAAGTGGAGCCTTACCTGTGGGATCTGAAAGCACCAAACAGTATGTCGGCTTTTATCCAGTGAGCCTCAAATTTAATAAACTAAGACTGATAACTGAAAATGAATTACTCTAGAAGGTTGCAGTTTCATTTGGAAATCTCCAGTTACCTCTCAAAAGATGCAGAAGTGATGGGCATAGTGAGACAGACTCACTGAATTGTTTAGCTGAGCCAGATCTAGATTATGCAGAGTATGACATGTTAATTATATTACCTTAGAAATGGCAACATGACAGGTATGATCTGTTGGTCTGCACAAATGCTTAAGGCTAGGGGCTTTTGTTAAGATGATTCCTGTCATCCAAGGTTTCAGTCCCCTGTCCACCATTTGCCTAGTGTATGACTCTGACCAAGTCACTTAACCAGGCAGTGCTTTTAGACTGAGTCTGTAAAAGGTCCATGGGAATCAGTGCTCTACCATTTTAACAAATGTGTAGTAATAACTTAACCTTTTTAGCAATCACACGGTGTAAAGCATCTTAATGAGTACCATGGTTCCTGTGCTCTGTGAGCAAGTCAAGCAAGTACCTCTGTATCACTGGACTATGCACTCTCCTGTGCCTGTTCTTTGTAAGCATCTCAGTGACAACCCTGACATCTGTAGTCTATGATCATGGTTTGTGATACAGGTACCTACATTCAGGACATAAGGCCATCAAGACATGTTGACTCTTTTTTGCTGAAAATAAATGTACATTTCTAGTAGAAACTTAAATAATGTAAATCTCTTTAAATGCATTACATTTATTGGAACTATAGTACATAAAGAAAGAAAAAGAATAATGTGAAAAGCAACTTTGTCTCTCTCCCTGTCTCTGCTGAGTTATGCAAAACAATCTTGTATACTAGAAAAGTAGAGTGGTAGTTTCTGAAATGCCAATTTAGTTTCAAATCCAAAGTGACCGTAAACAGCTTACCATAAATAACATTGTATGCTATGCAGAGCTTTCATTTTACTGTGTAGTAGTTGTTACTGTAAAGTATGACCACTTCTGTTCACACAAGGTAAACCACAAACACTAGGAATTATTTCTTTGGACTGTTTCAAGCTTAAAACATAAACAATAAAAAAAAAAACGTTTCAGCAAACCCATGATTTATTCAGCCAAAACTTTTAAGTGCTTTCATCCTTACACTTTGGACTTCATCAGAAAAAAACTTTAAAACAGTTACGGCAGTTTAAATCAGTTTAAACACAATCTAAATCATGTGATGTGAATTAACCTATAAAAACACTTTGTTAAAATACGCTTGTACAATAATACTAATATTAAAATACGCATATGTGTTGATTAAAATGGATATAAACTTTATTATAAATGCTGTGCACATGTTACTGTTTCAAGCTTGAGACACAAGCAATAATGCTTAACAGGGTGGGAGTTATAGGAAAACAATGAACTGCTGTGGGGCCTACCTAACTCTGTAATGCCCAGATTTTTCTCTTTAATGGTATTCAACATCTTTAGGCAGCATTACCAGCATAAGTAGAAATAAAACATTCATACTCAGAAAGGATCACTTTATATTATATTCAGAGAGATATACTTTTTTGTATTACTTATTGTTGAGGTAATATGTCTGAAATGCTGTTTCCTTGTTAATCTAATTCTGTTGCAACATAGCACACATGGCCGGCCTTAGGCATAGGCCAACTAGGCGGCCGCCTAGGGCACCAGTGAAGCAGGGGCACTTTTCCAGTATTTATTTGGTGTAGGTAGACCAGGATGGGGGCACCAGGTAATGTGTTGGGAGGCACCGTGGAGCTGTTTTGCCAAGGGCACCAGTTGACCTAGGGCCGCTCCCGATAGCACATAATGCTGTGACCTTGTGGTAACTTCAAAGGGTGTGGAAGTGGATGCAGTACTAATGAAAAAAGGCATTGTACTGATGTAGTTTAGCATGGATTAAGGGGTGGGAAGGACACTATCTGCAACATAAACGTGTGTACACACATACTTACGTATGTGAAATGCAAACTGAACTAAATATAACAATTGTGCCTTTCCAAGTAATGCTTGTGGCATCAGTAGTTCTTGCAGCTGTAATGTTACCAGGCAGACAGAAGCAACAAGGTGTTAAAATGGGTGCAGTTTTGGTTTAAATACATGATGTATTTACATCACACTCATTACAATAGCTGCTTCAGATCAAATACATTTTATTTGTGATGTATCTTAACTTTCACTTTTCAAATCAAAAATATATTATGAAAGATATAAATTGAAATAAAATCATTGTCAGAAATAAATACAATAAAATTCCTTACATTAGTGTAAAACTCTATAATATATGACCAATGACTACACATATATCTGCTAATTAACCAGTGATTAGCTGTAAGCTAAGAGTAACCTAAACAAACTGAAACAATAGAGAATATAAAAAGAAACATCATGGACTTGGTCAAATATTTATTTTCTTTTTTCTGAGTAAATTAATTGATGTATTCTTGACCTTGTAAATGGGGCCAAAATGACAAGCATACATTCAACATAAGAAATGCATACATTTTAGATCAATACAATTTTTAGAATAACCAGTATGTTTCTTGGAGGTGGAATGAAACCAGAGTGCCCAGACTCCACATAGCTAATCACTTGAACCCTGGGCCAGGGAGTTGTGGAACAGAAACCTTAAATACTGAGCCTCCATTCTGAGTCCTCCCTGGAGATCTGAATGCACCAGATAATATGTTGGGATTTAGCCAATAAGATGAAACATCCACAAACTGAGTACAGTAATTGAAAATGATCATACACTTAACTTGGGGGATCTCTAGTGACCCCCATCATAGGACATACAGAACTGAAAGGCTTAATGACAGGGTCTTACCAAATCCTTTAAGTCTTATCCAGATTATGTAGAGTATGATTTATTAGGTGCATCACCCAGAGCTGGCAGTCTGGTAGTTGCATTCTGACAGCACAGAGAGTTAAGCCTATGAACTGTGAATAGCTACTGCTTGTGGTCAAGGGTTTGAACCTTTCTGTTTGTATTTGCCAACTCTGAGTGAATCTTTAAACTACACAGTGCTCAGCAAGTAAAGCTCATGTACAATCAGGCCATGCAAAGCTCAACACAGGTACATTTATTTACTTAAATATATGAATCAGGGTAAAACTGACCAATTTCAACCTTTGCTTAAGAGTATAAAGAAAAAAAAAGCATTATTCCAATCATATATAACATTTTTCTTGTTTTAAAACAAGCTTTACATGAAATAAAGGTTATAGATATAGACTATGTACAATCTATCCAACAATGATATAACCAGATTAAAAACAACCCAAGAAAAAGTGACATGTAGTCATAGATTCATAGGTTCATAGGTATATACAAGGCTAATGACCACCAGGGCCTTTATAAACCTAGTCATGCAATCCAACCCAATTGTGTCCCTATGCATCATGGGCACTTATTAGGAGGGGGCATGTTAGTTAGGAAGTTTGTAGATGTTATGTGTGGAAGGATATATTAGTTTGGGCATTACTGTCTACCTCTGTTTATTAGAGACATGGGGGTGAGACCCGGGGTGAATTTCCAGTTTCCTATCCATTGATCAAGGTTATCCTTAAATAGGTTTGGAACTGACTCTGCTTTACATGCATGAGGATCCTCAGAGGCACATATCTGTCTCACCAACATGTCTTGTTTATGTCACCATTAAAATTTAAATCCTTGGATCTAGTGGTTCTGATGTTGTTCATTTTCTGGATGTGCAAAACGTCTGTCAGAGCTGGATACAAGGATGCTTTCTATTCCAGGTATAAATTGCTCTCAGTGACCTATTGGAGACAGAGTATAGAGATGGGCCTTTAAGGCAATCCAAGCAGGATAATTGTTTATATCCTGGATTCTCCTGGTAAGGAACCTTTGTGATATTCCAGCTGTTGCATATGTCTGGTCAGGTACATGCTGAAGTGGGCATTACACTCAATGTTAGATCTGATAACTTCACATAGTTAATCACTTGAACCCTGGGCCAGGGAGCTGTGGAACAGAAACCTTAAATACTGAGCCTCCATTCTGAGTCCTCCCTGGAGATCTGAATGCACCAGATAATATGTTGGGATTTAGCCAATAAGATGAAACATCCACAAACTGAGTACAGTAATTGAAAATGATCATACCCTTAACTTGGGGATCTCTAGTGACCCCCATCATAGGACATACAGAGCTGAAAGGCTTAGTGACAGGGTCTTACCAAATCCTTTAAGTCTTATCCAGATTATGTAGAGTATGATTTATTAGGTGCATCACCCAGAGCTGGCAGTCTGGTAGTTGCATTCTGACAGCACAGAGGGTTAAGCCTATGAACTGTGAATAGCTACTGCTTGTGGTCAAGGGTTTGAACCTTTCTGTTTGTATTTGCCAACTCTGAGTAAATCTCTAAACTACACAGTGCTCAGCAAGTAAAGCTCATGTACAATCAGGTCATGCAAAGCTCAACACAGATACATTTATTTACTTAAATATATGAATCAGGGTAAAACTGACCAATTTCAACCTTTGCTTAAGAGTATAAAGAAAAAAAAAGTATTATTCCAATCATATATAACATTTTTCTTGTTTTAAAACAAGCTTTACATGAAATA
>NC_056741.1:1514096868-1514189368 GCF_019279795.1 Protopterus annectens
TACCTAATTTGTTCCCTTTTTTTAAAACTGATGTTCCCACAAATTCCAATTACTTCTCTGCAATTTGCTCCTTCCCTTTTCTAAAGGTCCCATTTCCAATTTTTTATCTCCTATACAATATTCAATACTTGTTACAGTTTGTTTAGATACTGATTTCCATTTTCCAGTGATTGCTTTTTTGGCATCCATTAATATTAAACTTAGCAAGGCCATACTATGTCTAGGCAATTCAGATCTCATATCCTAGTTCAAAATAATCATTTTCTTAGTTACAATCATTTGCTTCCCTAAAATTTATGACAAAGTACTGTGTGGAAATTTTTAAAATATGCCAAACCATTTCACAATTATGCTCTCTCTTTCCCATCATAGCTCCACAATTGCTATCTATCTGAGGGAAAAAAATCCTATGATGTGTGTTTGGGGTATAAAAATACATTTGCAAATAATTCCATGTAAAAATTGTAAACCACCTAGAATTTGTTATATACTTGGGAGCCTACAGATGTCCTCCCACTGTTCCTTTGTATATTACCTTTCCATTGTCTCTTTCCAATGTTTCTTCTCATCGATTTTCATAGTTATTATTCAATATTTCATATACCTTACTAATTATCCACTTTTAACAGTAGCTTCTGTCTAGGGTGAACTAAAAACTCATCAGAGTTGATCTTTTACTTAACCCTCCCTTATTTCTTTCTCTTTTCCTGTACTCTGGTGTGGTAGGGATAGCAGTCTCTTATTCTGCTTAGCCTCACACTGCTATATTACCTTTCCTTTCATAGGTATTTGCTCTCATTACCTTGGTTCCTTTATTAATCTTGTACAATAAAATTCGGGTCTATATTAGAACTGCGTAAGTCCTAGACAGTGAATACAGAATCAACACATATTACCCGAACCGCGAATACCCCAAATGCCCTAAACCGCAAAATTCAAAATCTCAAACCATCACAGTCGTCCAACCACACCGCACGCTACATACTATCTACCCAAACAAAATAAATAAACCACATACATCTTCTTCTTCTTCTTTCAGCTGCTCTCGTTAGGGGTCACCACAGCGGATCATCTGTTTCCATTTATTCCTGTCCTCTGCATCTTGCTCTGTCACACCAACCACCTGCATGTCCTCTCTCACGACATCCATAAACCTTATCTTAGGCCTTCCTCTTTTCCTGTTACCTGGCAGCTTCATCCTTAACATCTTTTTCCCAATATACTCTGCATCCCTCCTCAGCACATGTCCAAACCAATGTAATCTTGCCTCTCTGGCTTTGCCTCCAAACCTTCCAACCTGGGTTGACCATCTAATGTATTTATTCCTAATCCTGTCCACCCTTGTCACACCAAGTGCAAATCTTAACATCTTTAATTCTGCCACATCCAGCTCTGACTCCTGCCTTTTTGTCAATGCTACTGTCTCCAACCCATATAACATAGCTGGTCTCACTACACTCTTGCAGACCTTCCCTTTCACTCTTACTGATACTCGTCTGCCGCAAATCACCACTGACACTCTTCTCCACCCACTCCATCTTGCCTGTACTCTCTTCTTCACCTCTTTTCCACACTAACCATTACTCTGAACTGTTGATCCCAAGTATTTAAACTCATCCACCTTCACCACTTCTACTCCCTGCATCCTCACCATTCCTCTATCCTCCCTCTCATTCACACACATATATTCTGCCTTAGTCCTGCTGACCTTCATTCCTCTTCTCTCTAGAGCATATCTCCACCTCTCCAGGGTCTCCTCCACCTATTCCCTATTCTCACTACAGATCACAATGTCATCTGCAAACATCATAGTCCACGGGGACTCCTGTCTGATCTCGTCTGTCAACCTGTCCATCACCACTGCAAATAAGAAAGGGCTCAGAGCTGATCCTTGATGCAATCCCACCTCCACCTTAAACACATCCGTCACTCCCACCGCAGACCACACCGCAGACCACACTGCTGTCACACTACCCTCGTACATATCCTGTACCACTCTTACATACTTCTCTGACACTCCCGACTTCCTCATACAATACCACAACTCCTCTCTAGGCACCCTGTCATATGCTTTCTCTAAGTCCACAAAGACACAATGCAACTCCTTCTGACCTTCTCTGTACTTCTCCATCAACATTCCCAAAGCAAACATCGCATTTGTAGTGCTCTTTCCTGGCATGAAACTATACTGCTGTTCACTAATCATCACCTCCCATCTTAACCTAGCTTCCACTACTCTTTCCCATAACATCATGCTGTGACTGATCAATTTACTCCCTCTGTAGTTACAACAGCTCTGCACATCACCCTTATTCTTAAAAATCGGTACCAAAACACTTTTTCTCAATTCCTCAGGCATCCTCTCACTTTCCAAGATTTCATTAAGCAATCTAGTTAAAAACTCCACTGCCATTTCACCTAAACGCCTCCATGCTTCCACAGGTATGTCATCTGGAGCAACAGCCTTTCCATTCTTCATCTTCTTCATAGCTATCCTTACTTCCTCCTTGCTAATCCACTGCACTTCATGATTCACTATCCGCACATCATCCAACCTTCTCTCCCTCTCAGTCTCTTCATTCATCAGCCGGTCAAAGTACTCTTTCCATCTGCTCAACACACTCTCCTCACTTGTGAGTACATTTACCTCATTATCCTTTATCACCCTTACCTGCTGCACATCTTTATTAGCTCGGTCCCTCTGTCTAGGCAATCTGTACAGGTCCTTTTCTCCATCCTTAGTGTCCAACCTTTCATACAACTCTTCATATGCCTTATCCTTAGCCTTTGCCACCTCTCTCTTTGCCATGCAACCTCATCTCCTTATACTCCTGCCTACTTTCTTCATCTCTCTGACAATTCCACTTCTTCTTCGCCAACCTCTTTCTCTGTATACTCTCCTGTACTTCTTCATTCCACCACCAGGTCTCCTTGTCCTCCTTTCTCTTTCCAGATGTCACACCAAACACCTTTCTAGCCATCTCCCTTACTAGCTCTGGTGTAGTTACCCAGCTATTCGGTAACTCTTCACTGCCACCCAGTGCCTGTCTTAACTCTTCCCTCCACCTCACAATTACCCTTTTTCAATTTCCACATAATAAAATAAATAACAAACCACATACATACACTAACCAAAACCCTACTTCTAACCCTACACTAAACCTTACAGACATTACTATCTATGCACTTACCTTAACTCGTACCCTAACCCTAAGGTCCATAACTATTGCACACTTACCTTATGAAGCTATACCCAAACAAAATAAATAATCCACACACATACACTTAACAAAACTCTACTTCTAACCCTACACTAAACCTTACATACATTACTATCTATACACTTACTTTAACCCGCACCCTAACCCTAAGGTCCATAACTATCGCACACTTACCTTATGGAGCTATACCGCAAAAGGGCCAACCATGATGATTCGACATTTCGGATTTCGTGCTTCAGGACGATCGGTGTTTTCACGGTTCGACGTGTAAATGTCAATGTTTCCGTATTCGGGTAAGTGAACCTTCACGATTTCAATAAGGAACTATACAATTCAGCCCCCTCTTGTCTATTTTCTAAGTCCCTACTTGCAGTCACCCCAGTTAGTAAAATTTTCCTTTCCCCATTCCCATGTTGGTTAGTTTTTAGAATACTTTCTGCTACTTTATAAATATACTACTCTGTATGGTTACTGTTTTTCCCTAATTAGTAAAAAAACCTTAAGACTAAATATTACTATTATGAGCTGTGCCCTGATGCCTCTCTTTTACCTGAGGAACTCAGGTTTCCCCCATAGTTAATATAACAAACTAAATTATTGCTTTACCTCAGGAAAAGTTGAAAGCTCAAATGTTAAAGAAATGAGGATTTATACCAATTATTGCAGTTGACAAGGCTTGGGAAAGATTGACCTGTGTATGGTCAACCCATATTGGTTGACAATGTGTAAGGTTGACAGATGTGTGAGAAAGGATGATTCTATTGTTCTTCTGCATGATTCATGTGATCTCAGAGTTAGTATATAATTAGGTGGAGTGGAAGGGTGCCTCACCCCGCAAAATCACCTTTTTATTCAGATTGCATGTTCCAAGGACTAACCTCAGGACATGCATCGAAACATGTTGCTCATGTGCAATTAAAAACTACTGTGTTAATGATAAACATGTCAACAGAATGACAAGTTGACCTTACCCCATTTGACCTATATATATATATATATATATATATATATATATATATATATATATATATATATATATATATATATATATATATATATATATATATATATATATATATATATATATATATATATATATATATGTGTATGGTTCCCTTCAGAATATTGAAACCCACAGCATCGAAACCTGTTTCATCAAGAAGACAATATTGAGTCTTCATTTCCACGAAACTTTAAATCAGCAAAAACATTCACCGGGAAGGGAACTACTTGGCCACTTTGGAGGTATTTGCCCTTTACCCCACGATAATACGATCTTGCAGTTGGTATATATAGTTAGGGGGGTGAGGGGTAAAGCACCCCATTTTGGTAGGTTTTCATCACTTCGTTGTGTGCATGTTGTCCTGGTGGCTGAGTGGTTACTTTCCCAGTGAAAGTTTTAGCTGGTTTAAGGTTTCATGGAAATGAAGATTCAATATTGTCATCTTGATGAAATGGGTTTCGATGGTATGAGGTTTGATATTCTGAAGTAGACCCATATATAAATATATAAACTCCAGATCATCGAAGACCACTTCATTAAGATGAAAATATCAAAACCCCATTTCAGCGAAAGACCGCAGCAATGAAAATCTTCCCAAACAAGGTGGCCTTGTGGGACACAGAACCCAAAAATGATAATGATGAATGCCCAAGAACAAGAAAGCTTGCGTTGCAAGAGTAAAGATAAAGATTTATCAACAACAAAAGAACAGGCAAAGCAAAAAGACTAAAGCAGAACAAAGATACTTCAATGAACAGCAGCCAGTTACTGCATAGTCTACTTCAAAATAATGCTGTTCCAAACAAACAATAAATAATCATTTCAATAAATCACTTCTTACAACATTAAAACCTTCCAATTTCCAACAGACAAGCAAAAACATTCCAGTTCAAAAATCATCCAATGAACATTTTGTAACATTTGCTTCACATTTATAGTAAAAAGCTGTAATATTAATATGTATAATATAACATTGTGTTCTATTAAAATGCATCACATATTACTGGTTCATTATAAACTTACCTAAATTTTAAAAGGGGTTTTATAAAATATTCTCATTAATCCCAGGTGATAGTCTGCCATTCAATTGATTTGCCCTCCATTTCATGGAGTGCCACATGGTTGTTTATGTCAGTTTTTGGGAGAATATTTAGACATTCCCCTTGTTAAAATTTAGGGCAAGTTTAATATGAACCAGTAATATGAATTGCGCTTGGGGAATATCTCATTCTCATAAGACTAGTTTAATCTGACTAGTAAAATTAGATTAAGCTGTTCCTCCAAATGTTATACAATATTAAACTCATACCACTTTTATACTTATGAAATATTTCATAAAATGTTATACATAATACATATGATTTTTTTCATATAGTCATGTTAAATGGTCAAAAATTGAGGTTCTTCAGAACACAGCTATGTGAAGTGGGTTTAATTTGATTAAAAGTGTGAACATGTGAATGATTGATTAGTATTGTTGATGAACAATTAATCAAGACTCTGATGAAGCCAGTGTATCTGGTGAAAGTGCTTAGTCGTGTAGATTTGTCGATATTTGTCTGTTCATAAAATCTTTTATTTTAGCAATGAAAATCTTCCCAGGGTAAGTGATCAGTCATCCAAAATTTCACAAAACCTAAACCACATCACCCCTAACCCATCCAAGTGGGGGGCTGTGCCACCCCCCTAACTAAATATACCAAGTCCAAGATTGCACTACAGTTGGGAAAAGGGCAAAATTCACTTTCTTGGCTAGCACGTTACTTACCCTGGGAAGACCTTCATTGCTCCAATCTTTCGCTGAAATTAATTTTCGATATTTTCATCTCAACAATGTGCTCTTCGATAATCTGGGATTTTGACAATCTGAAGGGGACCCATACATACATGCACATACACACATGTGAGTGTGTGTGTGTGTGTGTGTGTGTGTGTGTGTGTGTGTGTGTGTGTGTGTGTGTGTGTGTGCAGTAGCAAACAGTTGAGGACTGTCTCATAAGGAAATGCCCTTCAATACTGTTTGCCTTTTATGGGAATCTAAAAGATAATTCAACTCCCTTCGTTAAGATACTATTATGGTCCCAATCAAAACACTAAACATGTCTTCCTTTACAGTATACATGAAAAAAGTGCCAGAGGTCAATCATTAAAAATGGGTGTTGGTTGTGAAGCTGTTGTAGTGAGCACTATTGCCCTTTTATCCTTTGCAGGAGTGTGGTGCCAGTTCCTGTAAAAAGCATCTAGTGTCACAGTATTTTAATTAATCAGACGGGAAGTTCAAGGGCCTGTTTTTCAAAATTCTTTCAGCACCATGTACCTTCCACCTCCTTAACATGACTTCATTTTAGAAGGATCTTAACTCTTTTAGTCCTAAACAGCTGAACTCTTCAAAATCAAGAACTTTAGTTAAGTCCTGTGAGCTCTCTGGCATCATTAAAGTATGCTTTTATTGTCTGAGTTTAGCCATGATCACTACAATGTTCCCACTTAGTAAAGTGCTCCTTTATATACAGCAGAGGTTATAGCAGACATTTTGTTGAAATGCGTAGGTGATATGTTCTAAATGAACTACTAAATCTTAAGACTGAAAGAGTTAAATGTACAAGTTTGATGATTCATTTTATTCATATATTTAATTGTCAAACTTTTCTATAATTTCAGCTACATATGTGGGCAAACAAATGATAAGAAGAGATCTACTTCATTCCGTACAACTAACTCTTCAGGGTGCATGAACCATGAATTATATGCTACTGTAATATCCCAAGCATCAACAAGGCCAACATTCATCCCACTGAATACTGCCATGAAGGCCCGGTTGATTTCATATGCTAACCAGTCACTGTGGAATGCTACATTTTCATCAGGCTCTCTGTTGTTGGTTGTTTTCAGCACGACTGTAGTTTCAGGGTTCCTACCCAGCAACTTCCTAAGAGCATTCCTGATAGTAATCAGGTTGGCCAGGTAAAGTCTCAGTGGATATGGGGTGAAATGGGCTCCAATACAGATGACAATAACAAACTCCTGTCCTCCATAGATATTATTGATCTGTCCAGCGGCTGATGGAATATCGAAAGGCATTATTGGACCTGATGACTGCCAGGGAAGGCCGTGGGATGTCCATTGGAGGAAAATGTCATTGGTAAGATCAACAGCCAGGTGCTTCGAGTACCACAGGTGTCGGCCAACATTTACTGTCTTCAGAGCTGGAAAAATAAGCAGACATTTTAAATGTATTAAGATTTATGGTGTAGAGTATAGGCAGTCATACATAGTATAATAAGAGATATTTATGTATTCAACATGGTATGTATTTATATAGCATAATGTTAGTTAAGCAGCAAACATGGTAATACTTGTTACATGGCTCATACAGTAAGACTTTTTTTATCCCCATTTCCCTAGTGACCATCAGGTTTTTATCACCTTTGGCCAATTTATTTCCCCTGACTCCAGCAGCCTAGGACAATAAGAGAGGACGGTGACAGCATGGCCTCATGTGCATCATCAAGTGAGGTTTGGTCAGAAAGATCAAATATCTTTTATGCTGGGCCATGTGTAAGGTCATGCTTTCATCCTCCAGTAATTCCAAGTAGGGCTTCTGCACATACCTTGGAGGCTCTATACTCCCCCAGAGTCCCTAATTGTAAGTACTTCAATCCAGAGACTTCTCTGGATATAACAGTTCTTGTAGAACTCATGTAATACTCACCCCATAAAAGGGGCAAATCCATACTGACTGCTCACTCCCCCCAGTGCTAAGTTGACCTAGAGTCAACCTGTAGAAAAGTAACGGCCAAAATGTCTGCCACAGATCTAGCTTATGGTAAGTTGTATGGGGATTTAATATTCAGCAAGTGGTACTTAGTAGATAAAGGACACACATGATAAGAAATTGTATTGTGCAGAAGTGCAAAATTTGTCAAATTTCACAGAGTTTGAATTATGTCTTTAGACTTTCATATGCAGAGTAATCTAATTATCATGAAATGGAAATGTTGCTGTTCTCTGTTTACAGAAACAGCGTCTCTAGATCTCCTACACAATCCTTTTGCCTTTTTTATGTTGACTTCCACTCCTTAACTGTTGTTCTCTTGAATTGTATTTGATTTTTCTTTTTTAGTATTCTTCTGTCAACTCCAAATCTCTACAGCACCTCAGTTTCATCTGTAAAACACTTTAGTGAGCCATTGGATAAAACACCTATGTACTACTTAAAATGTTCTCTGTTTCTCTCTTTCACCGAAATCACACACCATCAAATTGCAGAAACCCGAGCCTGGATTACCGAAAGTGCAGTTCAACAAAAATGGACTTCTCCGAATTGCACTTTGTTGAAGAACCATGGGCATTTCCGGCATTATGTGAGGGAAAAGGTATGGTGTGTTTTGGATTATGTATAGTTGAATAGATGTAGCAGTTGGAGCATCCTGATATGGATTGTGGTACAGTGCAGATAAGGATATATACCTTTTTGCCCAGTGTAATGTGATCTCAGAGTTGGTATATTTAAGTAGCCGGAAGTGTGGGGGGAGCAGGGGGGCTTGCCCTCTGCAAAAATGTGTTTTTGATGGTTTTGTTTTTTTGTTGGGTTTTCATGCTTGTATGTTTCGGAGAAGTGCAATTTGGCAAAAATGTGATTTTGTTTTTTTTTGATGATTTTGTTTTTTGTTGCTTTTTTATGCCTGTAAGTTTTGGAGAAGTCCATTTTCGTGGAACTGCGCTTTCAGTAATCCAGACTTGGGTTTCTGCAATTTGGTGGTGTGTGATTCTGGTGATGAGACATAGACATAGACCCATATATATATATATATATATATATATATATATATATATATATATATATATATATATATATATAGTTCCCATTCTCATTACTGAAACTACAGTTCTCTAAACTAGTTTGCCTAGACCATAACTCAGAATTTACACTTCTCCGAAATGGCACTTTGCCATTGCACTGCAGTATGTGTGAACAAATCTACTGTTGTCACTGTAGTGCCATCTTGGAGTTAGTATATATAATTAGCAGGGGGGTGTGATGAGTGCAGGGGAGATAATTAGTTAATGTGGGGTTTAACTCCTTTCCATTTTGGCAAAGTGCCATTTTGGTGAAATGTAAATTCGGAGTTATGGTCTTGGCAAAATGTGGTTCGGAAAACTGTACTTTCGGCAATGTGAATGTAATCCATATACATATTTCTTTTGAACTTGCATGACTGATTTGCTGTAGCCTAATCACAATGCCTCATGCTCATAATATTTTGGTAAGAAACTACCTCACCCTATGGAACTGCACAAAAATGTAAGGTAAAATATTGCATATAAGTACATGTTAACATAAAGGTAAACTTTTCATGACAACTTTTAAAGCGGCCTAATTCCATAATGATAAATAAAACTGGAAGATGCTCAAAGAAATATAGCTCTATCTCCAGGGAAATGTAACCTTAACTTTAGGAGTGAAGTTAAGTGTAATAGTTTTAATTTTTCCCAAATTAACATTATAGCCTAATACTCCAGAAAACTAAACAGTATTATTATTTAAAGTTGGATGAGGGTTATTAACATTACTCAAACAGAAGGACTGTATCACCCTCAGAAAGTTAAATTTTATGAGAAATATCGCCTGTATATAAAACATCAAAATACAGAATATATTTACTTTTGAGTATTTGGTCCTCTAGCTTGGTATACATATCATACAAAAAATATATCATAAGGTCAGGGTGATCACACAGTTTTCATATATATATATATATATATATATATATATATATATATATATATATATTTCCATATATATATCTATATACATATATAATACAAAATGGCCTAGCTATAGTCGAAGCACTCAAATTTCAACAGTCAAGATGCCGACAACATGAACATTGGTGGGAGACATCTTTGCTAATTATATACACTAACTCCAATATTGCATACTTTTGGGGAAAGGGCATATTCCCTAATGCTGAGACTTGTGTAATCTCACATACCTGTTGATGTTCTGCTTAGTAGACCAAACTGTGCTGTCCATGCTAGCAAAAAAGTTATCAATACGATATTAACCGCAGGGCTCACGTGGTAACCCTCCCATTGAGGGAAAACTCTAGGCTTTTACCAGAAACCATCCACGTGGATTAACCATCAGCAAGTATTTTTGTACTTCCAACCACAGCTCAAGCTAACTATCATTTATGTTTATGGATTCTTGGTGCAGCCACACCATTAACAATTAGGCAGTGAAACAACTACAAATAACTACAGAAAAAAAATACTAATTTTACCCATAACTTCTATTAGAATTCATCTTCACAAAAATGATCTTTCTTTCCCCCCCAGGTCTTTCAGAGCTCATTCTTCCCAAAATTCAACAGTCTTTCTGATACGTTCACCCTACTGGTTCCACTCAATGAGTAATGTGTCCTGCAATTTCACTCCATAAGGGCTTCCTTTTAACCACGCTCTTACTCATCACAACACAAAGGAAGATCCCATCATTCCAGTACACTGCTATTTCTCCTTTTAATAATTTTTAAAAATGCTGATGTGCTTTAACTTGATAAATAACAGCCCAGCACTTTTACTGTCCTTTGCCCCCTTTCATCCACCATGGCTAGACTTCCACCGTGAATAACATGTAATAAACTTCACCGGTCACAATCACATCAAAGCCCAACCACCCAAATGCTACACATTACTTATTAACAGCAGCAGAACCTACTCCATTTAGATTAAACCTTTCATACCTTAAACCCCCCTCCGCCACAAGATTTAAAAAGGGGACCTCAAGCCCCTAGCTGGAGGCTGGATAAAACAGACATTACAAACCCATTACTAACATTCATAGGTTCATAGGTGTGTATTAGGCTAATGGCTCTGGAGCCTTTACAAGCCTAGCCCATAGGATTACCCTGGTAATGTGCCACCCGACCTTAGTTCCCAGTGCCTCTATCGAGTAACACCACTGGAGTGATCCCTCGGGTGACTTTTCTATTTCCCATCCACTCATCAAGATTTCTCTTGAAGAGGGCCAATGAGGTGCTCTGCTTGACATGTATGGGAAGTCTAATTTTATTTATTTTTATTTATTTTTATTTTACATTTGTTGACTGGGCTAGACTAATTGGATACATGTCCATTTTCAGTAAAGGCCTGGGGAGAAAAGCTCCAACACACATATAAAATACAATATAGAATGTTGCAACAGTCCAAGTTTAAGACAGCTGTTGTTAATAAAAATACAATATTCATAGTGAGCATAATACAAACAGTAAAATGTAATGTACAAAATAAGTTATTATATACATATATACATAGATTTAAATTGCAATAACATGGTCTTTTGGTTCTTTAAGCATAAGTCAGTAAAGGTGAAGATCCCTGCATCCATAGCATCTTCAGTCTCTGGGTTATGAACCTGTCCCTCCAGCATGTTCTGTTGATTGTGGTAATGAGGTTGAGGTCTCTGGAGCATGTGGTGTGGAGGGATTGGGATTTCTTTAGATGTAGCATTTCTAACAGAGCTGGGTCAGACATGGCTTTGTAAGTCAAGCAGAGATCATCCCTAAGTAGTCAATATGACACAGAGAATAGGTGGATTTTTTTAGTCTGTCTATATAGGACAAATGTTTATGGACTAGGATCCTCTTTGTGAGGTACTTTTGTGGCCTCTCCAGTTGCTGCAGGTGTTTAGTGAGGTACATGCCAAATGGGGCATTGTACTCAATGACTGACCTAATGAGGGGAAGAATAGAGGGAGACAATGACCTCTTTCTTCCTGGATGCAAAACCCTTAGTAATGAGATGTGCCACATAGAAGGACTTTATGACCACAGTAGAAATGTGGTGGTTAAAAGAGAGGTTGCTGTCAACCTGTGTTGCTAGATCTCTTATAACACCTTTTGTGTTCAGTGGCCTACCATTGATGTGGTAATTCATGGAAACCCATTTTTACCCAAAGGGGATGATGACACATTTTTTGGCATTGAGCTTAAGGACAGGTTCTGACACCAGTTGTTGGTCTCAGTGAGGCCTTTCTGTAGGATGTCAACATCACTTGGGGAGTTAATAATAGCTCACAACTTGCAATTGTCTGCAGACTTTGTCAGCCAGAGTCCCTTCCTGTTGGCCTGGACTTCAGAGAAGTAGATACCAAACAGGAGAGGACCCAGGACCGAACACAGTGGGACTCTACTCGTGACTGGTCGGCAGTCTGACTTGGAGTCAGTTATGTTCACACTGTGGGTTCTACCTTTGAGCCAGTTTGCAACCCACCTAGTGATATAGAGGTTGATGCCTAGCTTAGTGAGTTTTTATATGATTCTCGAGTAGGGAATGGTATCAAAGGCCTTGGCCAGATCAAGGTAGGCTGTATGAACCACATTGCCTTCATCCACACCTCTGGTGACTGACTCAAAGAAGTTGACCAAGTTGAGCAGGCATGATCTACCTTTCACAAAACCAAACTGTGTGGGATCCAGAGTTTGGAGATTCCCTATATCCTTGTTTATTAGGTCCATGATGATGCGTTCCATAGCTTTGCATATCAGTGTATTGGTACATGAGTAGTTTTCCCAGCTAATGCAGGGGTAGTTTAAGTTGCTCAGTATGAGAGTGTTAGGTTGGACCCTAACATTCTCCCGGGTGCTTAGGAATGTGAAGTGTGAATCTTGGGACATGGTTGGCGATCTATAGCAGGCTACAATCTGAATTGCTGTCTTACCCAATGTTAGCTGCACCTGAAGTATCTCAGATGTATTATGCTGGGCTACCAGTCTGGAGGTGTGCGCATCATTTATGAATATGGAAACACCACCGCCTTTGGAGTTTTGATCCAAGTTCTGGGGCCGAAAGTTGTGGAATGGGTTATAGCCTTGTAGTGCAGGAGTGATTTCTGCTGCCTTGAACCAGGTCTCTGTTACAGCACAAATGTTGATGTTTTCCATTTTAAAGAGTGCTTCAAGTGAGTGCATTTTGAGATTTAGACTTCTAGCATTGAGCAGCATAATCCTCAGATTGCACTTGTTTGCAGCTGTTACAGTGGTGATTTGGTCTTTGGAACATCACCTAAAAAAGGCACTATAGGGGTGGCAAGAGTCTTCGGCAGTATCTGGAATCCTCAAGCTTTGAATACAGTGCTCAGGTGCCTCCCGTACTCATAATCCCTAGTGTAAGGAATGAACTACCACAGGGTTTACTAACATTTTAGCAATCTTTACAATGTGAATCACTAAATAACATAACTGGTTCAAGGCTCCAGAGAGCACCCCTGCAATACCAGGCTACAACTCTTACCACACTTTTCAGTCACCAAACCAGGACCGAAACACTAAAGGTGGAGGAGTGTCAATATTCACCAAGGATATTCACACCACCAGGCTAGTTGGCCAACACAATGTGTCTAAAATTCTCCAAGTGCAACTAACACTAGGTAAGACTGCAATCCAAATTGTAGTTTGCTACAGATCCCCCACCATACCCCAAGATTCTCACTACACCTTTCTAAACATACTGGAAAATATTAAGATAGAACCAAACACCCTAATACTGGGTGATTTTAACTACCCTGCCATTAAGTGGGAAAACTACTCATGTCCCAACACCTTTAGCGGTTCTTGGAATTCATAAATTCCAATGCCCTGGATCAACTAATCCATAGTCCCACCAGGGCTCCAATATCCTAGACCTGGTCATTACCAACATGGGAAATCAATGCTCCATACCTATGGTCACCCCTCGTTAGTCAGGTCTGACCATAAGCTAATCACCCTTAACATCCACATCCCACCCCACCTCCCAGTAAAGAAACCACCATAAAAACTTCTCCAAAGCCAACTTCATGCTACTCAAGTCAGAAGTGACAAACTTCATAACACCCATGCAGATGGGAACTGAAAGTTCAACTGCTGAATCCTACACTAAGGCACTGTACGAGCACATCCACTCATGCATGAATCGTGCCATCCCAAATAGAACCAAAATGCTCTCATCCAAAAAAGGAAGCCAATCTGGTGGTCCCCTGCCATAAACAAACTTTACAACAAAAGGAAGAAACTTTTGCAGAAAAGAGGAAAATCCCAGGATGCAAAAAACTCCCTTACTAGCCTCAGTAAGAAACTGAGATGCCTCATAAAAACCTCCAAAGCTAGTTACGAAAATAAAATTGCCAAAGATTCCAAAGACAACCACAAAGCATTCTATAACTATGTCAAGAACCTAAATGGCAATGCTCAGATCTGCTCTGAGCTAAAACAGAATGGCATTAAATATACTGATCCAAAGGATATTGCCAATATCCTGGCAGATCGATTCAGTGCCAACTTCACCCCCCTCTCACCCCCTAAATGGCCCATCTCAATACCGGAAGATTGCCAAATTCCAGTAATAACGGCCACACAGGTACAAAACGCACTCTCTAAAGCCAAGAATACAGCATCCATGGGACCAGATGACATCCTGGGCTGTATACTACATGAACTACAATATGAACTGGCACCTCACCTAAGTGTCATGTTTAATCATAGCCTCACCTCAGGTTTCGTGCCCACTGAGTGGTGCAGAGCTACAGTTATCCCAATCCACAAGAGGGGATCCACCTTGGATCCCAGAAACTACCGTCCCATCAGTCTGACAAGCCTTATCTGCAAGGCCATGGAGCGTATTATCATGGAACTTATAAACAAAGACATTGGCAACCTTCAAACACTGGACCCCACCCAGTTTGGGTTTGTGAAGGGCCGATCTTGTCTCCTGAACCTGATTGACTTCTTTGAATCAGTCTCCAGAGCCATGGACAAGGGTAAGGTGGTCCACACAGCCTATCTAGACCTTGCCAAGGCCTTTGATACCATCCCCCACTCTGGAATCATAGATAAACTTACGAAGTTGGGCATTAATCCCTATGTCACCCAATGGGTTGCTAAATGGCTTACTGATAGAACCCACAATGTAAAAGTAGCCGACTCCAAATCCAGCTCCAGACAAGTGACAAGTGGAGTACCTCAGGGTTCAGTCCTGGGGCCGCTCTTGTTTGGCATCTACTTCTCTGAAGTACAGGTCAACACTAAGGGACTCTGGCTAACAAAGTTTGCAGATGACTGCAAACTGGGAGCCATTATTGAATCCCAAATGATGTGGATACTCTACAAAAGGGCCTTACAGAAACAGATGCTTGGTGCCAGAGCCATGGGCTCAAGCTCAATGCCAAGAAATGTATTGTTATCCCCTTTGGGAAAAACATGTATCCATGAATTACCATATAGGTGGCAGTACACTAAACACAGAAAGTGTGATAAGAGACTTAGGGACACAGGTGGACAGTGGTCTCACCTTCGATAACCACATCGCCACAACAGTCAGGAAATCCTTCTATGTGGCACACCTCATCAGGAAGGGCTTTTCATCCAGAAAAAAGGAGGTCATTGTCCCACTGTACTCATCCCTCATTAGACCCATTATAGAATACAATGCCCCATTTGGTATGTACCTCTCAAGACATCTGCAACAACTGGAAAGGCCTCAGAAATACCTCACTAAAAGAATCACAGGCCTAAAGCAGATGCCCTACGCTGACCGCCTTAAAAAACTCCAGCTATACTCTGTTGCATATCGTCTACTCAGAGGCGATCTCTGCTTAACATACAAGGCCATGTCAAACCCAGAGCTGTTGGATATGCTACACTTAAAGAAATCCCAATCCCACAGAGCTACACGCTCCAGGGATCTAAACCTTGTCATCACAATAAACAAAACATGCTGGAGGGATAGGTTCCTGACCCAGAGACTCCCCAGACTCTGGAATAGATTGCCCATACATGTCAAGCAGAGTGCCTCTTTGGACCTCTTCAAGAGGAACCTTGACGATTGGATGGGAGAAAGGAAATTCTCCCCAGGGATCACGTCAGTCGCCCTGCTAGACAGGGGTCCAGGAAAGTAAATAATGTGGGAAGAAATAGCCAGGGAATTGTTATGGCTAGGCTTGTATAGGCCCTAGGGCTGATAGCCTAGTACCAACCTATGAACCTATGAACCTATGAACCTATAAGGTCTCAAGATGAGAATGCTGATGACTACTTCAAACACCTGGACCCCCACCCCCTTTCTGGACCCATCTTAGAGCTTGTTTCAGTGATAACTTACGTCAAGAGAGTCGATATTTGACATTTGTTTGAACAAGTAGTTATCAGTACACTCATCTTGTGACCTACTGGCCACACTATTACGTGATTTGATATTGTAATGATCGTTAATCGATAATAAACCTACCCCAGATCTTATTTGCCTCCAGTGGCACTTGATGGAGCTTTGTTGCTCAGAAGGAGTTTTTGCTTAAAAGAATAATTTTATTAGATAAGTACTTTATCCTTTCTGATCTCCCCCTCTTATCTTTTCTGCAACAGTTTCCTCCCCATTTATCTCTAACTTTTCTTATATAAAATTTATTTTTTTTTTTTGTCACAGATTCTGTCTTAAAATAGTACAGTTTTTTTAGCCTTATAGACTATATTTTCTTTTCTCTCCTTTCTGCATTTTATTTTTGGCTGGACAGGATGGCTTTTAAGTCCTCTGGATTTAAACAGTGTGTGATTTGCTTACATAAATTACCTAATTCAGACACCCACGAGAAGTGTCTAGGGTCTTTCCCAATATTACTTGTTTCATTTGCAAGGCTTTTGGCCAATGAGCCATCATGGAGAGATGAATCAAACTGATTTTAAAGGGCGTCCTTCAGCCCACCACAGGAGAGAGGTCCACTTCAGAATTGGGGAACTCTGTGGCTGCTTCTTCTTCTCCTTCTTTATCACTGAAAAAGCCTGATAAGTCCAAAGACAAACACCCAGACAGAGGGAAAAGGAGAAAGAAAAACAAAGAAAAATTGAAACATGCAAAAAAGATCAGATCTAACATCCTTGTTGCTTCACCATCTAAGATATCAGGACCTTTGGAGCCAGTACTCTTTTTGGACCTGATAGTTAGTGGATCTGTAACAACACCCGGGTTTTCCCTCAATCCTATTTGCTCCCACCTTCAGTCTAATCCTGCAGGATAGACCATGTTATCCTTTGTGATCTCCATCTTCGACTTCATCTCTGAGGTCAACTAGATTTTCTCAGAATCTCACTGAAGTGGACATGGACAGGATGATGAGGTGTTTCCTTTGGACCCAACTACCATTGGATATGGAAGATCTACTTCTTCCCCACACTTGTTAATATCTCCTTTTCTGATCTGATTTCTTAGATTGGAGCCTCTGGATCCAACTCTTAGCCAGGATATATCTGCATTGGAGCTGAGGCTTCATATTTTCTCAACTCTATTAAGTTCTCTAACAAAGTGGGTCACAATCATGGAACTGAGCCACTGGCAGTGACTTTGACAGGCTGGGATCTGATTTAAGGTCCTCAGATCCTTTTCTTACTCTTTGGGCATCAGAAATTGACAGTTTGGCTCCAGTAGCAACCTTGGATCCTAGGTAAATGGCTACTATGGTTGAGCAACCTTTGAGAGTTTCAGCTCCTACAGCAACACTCCATGGATCCATGGCGAGTTTGGCATTTGAAGCTTTTCAGAGGGTACTCTCTCAACCTATAGAGGTCTTCGTTTTCAAAAAAAGATCAAATAATCTTCAATGGGATTTCCCACAGCCTGCTCTCCTGGCCCCATCAGGACAGCCAGTTCCTGAGAGCCTCAAGTCATTTCTCTCATGGGAGGTGATATGTTTCTGAGTCCTTCCCTGAGGAACCCACTGAGGAGGTTCACAGAAAACATAAATGTAAGAATAGACATTTACATTTCCCTGAGGAAACTCAGATCCTGAAACTGACACTGATTTTGATGAGGGAAAGGTCATTCTCAGGTCCTCCCTTGAAGATATCTCATTCATAGAGATTCTCAAACTTCCTAGAGTGAAAGGGGGTTGGTCCTCCCAAGTGCCTTCTCCAGAGGAATATTTTTTTCTTGATGCTTTCTGTTCTGGCCCATCTACTTCTTGGGTGGTCCCCTGGGCTGATGAGATGACCCGATCTTCTCCCAGGCATGGAAAGAACCAGACACAGTTGAATCTATCCCCAAGAAGCCTTACAAGTTTCTAGTTGCACTCAAAGACTGACCCTTATTAGAGCAAGAGTCTTGTGGTAGATTCTATGGTAGTGGTGGCGAACACTAAGAAGAAGCTCACAGAAGAAAATTCCTCTGTCCATCCATCAAACAAAGAGTTGCATACATTGGACAGGTTTGGTTAGGGTGTCTGCACCTCATCTACCTTTTTGGTGAGAGCATTTAATTACTTGGCACACGTTATTCATTTCCAGAGAGATTTGACAAATCTCTACTTCTCTCCCAGGGATCTTGACTGTGCATCAGAGAAAATCCATTGATTCACAGTTCGCTACTATATTGTTCCTGTCTAATACATTTATGCACCTTACCTCTAATGCTACAGAGAATGCGTCAATATCAGCTGGCACACACATTTCCATAAGAAGACACACCTGGATGTAGATATGTGATTTTGTGGATTATTTTGAGATGTCCTTCATCAACACTCCATATAATGGAGCATCCTTGTTTGTTCCCAAAGTGAAAGAGACTGTCTCAAGGACTGAAAAGAATGGAAAATCTCCGACTGCTGTAGAGATCAAATTCTTTATCTCTCAAAGGACCTTCTTCAGAAACCAGAAGGGGGAAAAGAGAATGTGGTTTCATAACCCCCAGGGCTTTGTATCCAACACTTCTGGAGAAAGAGCTTCATGAGAAAGAGGGGAAAACCTCTTATAATGGACATCACCCAAGGGGCAGAGGTGGTCCAACAAAACCAAGGCTTCAAAACAAATAGGACCAACATGAAGATAAACCACTGGAATACACAATTCCAAATAACTAACCACAGAATTCCAAATAGCGGACACACTGAACCAATGAAACACAGGTTTATTTTACATCCACAGAGCTTTCGGTGATATCCTTCAGTGTGTAAAAAACATTCTGATATTCAGTACAATTTATACAAGACACAGCCCACCCAGAATCAATTACTAATTAAACCTTCAATTATAGCTTAAAGTCATAGTATAAAACTATACACATTATTCAAAGTATATAAAATATGTAAACAGATGGGTCACTGTCTTAATGTCAAAACACGGTTTATCGAAACCATGTTTCGGCGGACACAATTTAGTGAAAGTGCATTTTATCGAAAATGCACTTTAGCTAAATGGGGAGTGGGAAATTAAAGAAAGCATGCAGTTTGCATGCATTGTTAGTTGTAAATCAACGTATAGTTTGATTTACAACTAACAAAGCTATTGCTGACATCATGGTACAGTGGGGATAACAAAATATTCCCTTTTCCCCACTGTAGTGTGATCTTGGAGTGAGAATAATAAAGTAGAGGGTGTGTGTAGGGTGCAGGGGGGCTTGACCCCCATATAACACTTTCATGTGTTTTTTTTTTGGTGTTGATTTCTTTAGTGAAAGTGCATATTGTCGACAGTATGCACTTTCGACAATATGCACTTTCGCTAAAGTGTATTATTGGAAACACAATTCGATGGATTGTGTTTTTGACAATACAACAGTAATCCAAACAGATATATAAAAACCAGCATGTAGACAACATTTAAAGTATTACACGTAGCAATTTTTTTAAAAATTAATTCCTTTCCTGTAACAGGGTGTATAAATGTATTACTCCTATTTATGACATTACAACAAGTGGAGTTATGACAGGGAAAAGTACCTACCCTATTACTTATTTTATCTACGTTATCATATCTCATATCTTTATAACATAAATGTGATTGCAGGCTACAACAGTTTCTGTATGCAAAACATTGTTTATCACCTAGAAGCTGTTTGATTTCTGACATTGTCATAAGAATACCCACATTTTTCTCAAAGATGTTCTTTACATCACTGGACTTCCTACTATAAGAGGTAATATATCTAATACCACTATCAGCCCTTCTATAAATTGAGGTATTATTTCTATTACCACTCATGAAATAAGGTTTAGCTTTATTTTGTCTCATACCTAAAACCTAGGTTTGTGTCTGTTGCAACATTTCCTCACTAAAGCCCTGCCTATTAAATTCCTGGACCATTTCCTGCTTTTGGGTCATGCATTGTGCATCATTTGTATTAAGACGGCTAGTACTAATAAATTGACTTTTTACTATACTTTTGAACACATGAGGCGCATGCATGCTATTCTTATGCACATACCTGTTGGCCTGTACTTCTATTTTATATACCATGGTGTCAATAATACTACCTCTCTTTTTAATTTGATATCTAGATATGTGATATCTTCATTAGAATATTCAGCACTAAATCTCAGATAATCAGTTGTTGAATTTAAATAATCTATAAATGCCTGCAATTCAATGGTAGTTCCATCCCATATTAGAAAAACATCATCAACAAAACATTTCATAAATAGTATTTTGCCCTTATAGGTCTCAGGACAATTATATGCATATGTATTCTCCCATTCTGCTACTACATTAGCAGAGGTGTTCGCGACGGGTGTTCCCATCATGACACTCATTTTCTAATAGTATATTTGCTCATAGAACATAAAAACATTTGTTCATAGAACATAAAAAACATTGTTCTTTAATACTAATTCAAGTAATTCACAGAGGGTTTCTATCTCTCTTCCACCCATTTTTACTTCTCTACAAAGAAATCTATGCAAGGACTTTACACCTGTAGTAACAAGAATCACTGTAAAAGGTGATTTTATATCCATGGTCACGAACAAATAATCATGTTCACTACAACTATTATGCCAGCTAGAAAGACAATTCAAAAAAATTCCTGTGTCTTTTATGTAACTCCTTATCAGCTACAGATGTTTACTAAAGACAGATTGTAAATAGAATGAGATCAGTTCAGTTATCCACCCTCTCACAGATACAATCAGTCTCATTGGGGGTGGCATAAAGCTTTATGTATCTTTGGGTGCCCATAGATTACAGGTAATTTTGGACAGGGGACAGTAAAATAGTTGAATAAATCAATATCAATATCCTCATTTAATTGCATTTCATTTATTTCTAAATTAATGGCACTTAAACGTTTTGAAACATCTACAGTATTTATCAAGAAAAAAGTGTTACCATCATTAAGAAAATGAAACATACTTGTATTATAAATGTCCTTGTCCAAGATTACTACATCCTCACTCTTATCCACTTGTTTAATAACAATGTCTACATTAGTCTCAAGTCTAACAAGGGCATCTTTCTCCCACTTAGACAAATTATAGTATTTATTTTTGTCCCTAGAAGCATAACACTCTTTAATTTCATGTTCACAGATTTCTTAGAAAGCATTTACTACTGGAAAATTAATTGGAACAAATAAACTTGATTTGTTACATACCTGTGTATTAATTGGTAAAGAGTCCTTGAAAATCAATCTTAAACTTACATTCCTAATAAAAATCCTCAAATCTGTTACATTTGTAACTATCAATATTAGAAGGAATAAAATGTAATCCCTTGTTTAAGAGGGAAAAGTCATTTTTGGACAACACTAAACTTGATTAATTATAGGTCCATTTCTCAGTTCTTTTAGTGTTTGGTTCTGCTCCTTGTTTGTGGACCTTTGCTCCAGCATCCTTTGTTTCCCTCTGTTCTCTGTCCTGATCTCCCTCTCAAGCGTTTTCATGATTGCTTCCCGTTCCTCGTATCTATTACTTCTGAGAGCTTTCATGGTATTAGGCATCTCTGAAAATCCTCTACTGGATGAACAATACCAAGATTAATAGATGCATGCTCCTTTAGAAACGCGGCTTCATTCTTTTGCATATTATTGCCAGTTATATTTTTAGTGTTTATTGTATGCTCATTAGCAGGTGTATGAACTATTTCATTTGTGGAGAAAGTGTCAAGATTGTCCAAAGTTCTCTGAGATGCATTTGTAGTGATATTTCTCCCCCCAAGTTTTATGGGCCGTTCGTCTCTGGGCCATGAGAAAATCTGCCCATTCTTATAGTCATGTAAGCCTCTGCATAATTTATGTCTTTTTTCTGATATTAATTTCTCTTCAAATTTGTGAAGTCTGTCCAGCATCATACTGTAATTGTTAACAATATCAGAGAAGCATGATAAACTATTTCATTTTCAAGCCTCATAATCTCATCTTGCAAATCAGTTTCTGTCTTTTCAAAAAAATGATTAATTTCATATAGTCAGTGCTTAGCTAAAGATTGAGCTACTGACATTTTTAAGGAGCTCAGGATATTTATTGCCATAGGACAGCATATTCAGTATTCTCAAACCTCATGGTGCAATCCCATATTCTAAATAGGCATAGAAGCTAAAGCGCTACCATTGCAATTTCTTATATGTTAGCACTTTTCTTTCCAGGTTGACTAATTTCTCATTAGAATCAGAGTTTGCAGGCAGTTGAACATTTATATTACCCTGTGAAAGATCATTTAACTGTTCAAGCAATGGATTTCTTTTTACCATAACAAAATGGTGCAATGAATATACTTTCTTACCTGTGCCTGTATTAGCAGTGATACTGGCCATGGGCTGGGTCATAGCAGCAACTCTCTCTTGAAACTAAAATGAAAAAATGCAGAGGCTCAATGCCTAAGGTTGGGCCCAGTTAGTCCAAGTGCACCAAAACAAAAAAATAGGACCAACACGAAGGTAAATCGTTGGAATACACAACAATTCTAAATAACCAACCACAGAATTCCAAATAGCAGACACTTTGAGCCAATGAAATACAGATTTTATATCTACAGAGCTTTTGGGTGATACCCTTCTTCAGTGTGCAAAAAACATTCTGATAACACTCAGTGCAATTAATACAAGATGCAGCCCACTCAGAGTCAATTACTAAATAAACCTTCAATTATAGTTTAAAGTCATAGTATAAAACTATGCACATTATTCAAAGCATATAAAATATGTAAACAGATATATAAAAACCAGCATGTAGACAAATATATAGAAAGACAGCATGTAGACAAAAATATAAAAATGCGTATAAAAAACATATAAAATTATTTCAGCATCTGTTGTGTCAGTTTAAGTACTGTACATCTTAATACAAATGACATACAATGCATGAACCAAATTCAGCAAATGTTATAGGAATTTAATAGGGAGGGTTATAATGAGGAAATGTTGTAACAGACACAAACCGAAGTTTTAGGTATGAGACAAAATAAAGCTAAACCTTATTTCATGAGTGTAATAGAAATAATACCTTGACTTACAGAAGGGCTGATAGTGGTGTTAGATATATTACCATTTATAATAGGAAATCCAATGATGTAAAGAACATCATTGAAAAAAATGTGGGTATTCTTATGACAATGCCAGAAACCAAACAGATTCTATGTGATAAACCATGTTTTGCATACAGAAACTGTTGTAGCCTGAAATCACATTTATGTTATAAAGATATGAGATATGATAAAGTAGATAAAATAAGTAAAAGGGTAGGCACTTTTCCCTGTCATAACTCTACTTGCTGCAATGACATAAGTAGGAGTAATACATTTATACACCCTGTTACAGGAAAGGAATTCATTTTAAAAAAAAATTGCTACATATAATACTTTCAATGTTGTCCATTTGGTTAACTGCATGTTATGCTCTGCATATTACATAGGTAAATGCAACAGAAAATTCAAAGACAGAATCACTGAACATAAATTAGAGATTAGAAGAATAATTAGTACAAATGTGTTAGCTAAACACATAGAAAAGAAGGGATAGGAGCATACGTTCTTATTTAGGGTTATAGATATTGTGGTTAAGAATAAAAGGGGTGGTGATTTAAACAATGTTCTTGATATGTGTGAATATAGATGGATAACAGTACTAGATGCAGATAAGAAACCTGGCCTAAATACAGCAATAAGTATCAAACCAGTACTTAGAAACAACAGATGTTGAAATAATTTTATACATTTTTTATATTCATTTTTATATTTCTGTCTACATGCTGTCTTTCTATAGATTTGTCTACATGCTATTTTTTATATATCTGTTTACATATTTTATATGCTTTGAATAATGTGTATAGTTTTATACTATGACTTTAAACTATAATTGAAGGTTTA
Source organism: Protopterus annectens (assembly GCF_019279795.1). Taxonomy (NCBI): domain Eukaryota; kingdom Metazoa; phylum Chordata; order Ceratodontiformes; family Protopteridae; genus Protopterus; species Protopterus annectens. The sequence goes on from NC_056741.1 coordinate 1,514,121,191, forward strand.
ATTAGTAATTGACTCTGGGTGAGATGTGTCTTGTATAAATTGCACTGAGTTGTATCAGAATGTTTTTACACTTTGAAGAAGGGTATCACTCAAAAGCTCTGTGGATATAAAATAAACCTGTTTCGTTGGTTCAACGTGTCCACTATTTGGAATTCTGTGGTTGGTTATTTGGTTGTCTCTGCACCCAGCAACCTGGATGTCCATCACTCAAGACAAATGGGTACAGAGGATCATAACCAGAGGTTATTTCATTCCTTTTAAACCCTTTCGTCACACCCCAAGAGAATTCCCAGTGCACCACCATCAAAAAAAGGAAGAAGCTGCTTCAAAAATATGGAAGTTTCTAATAAATCAAGTCATCCAAGAGTTCCCTCCAGACCAGAGAGTAGCTGGAATTTACTCAATATTCTTTTGAGTGTCAAAGAAAAATGAGGATATAAGGCCAAGTTTGGGACTAAGTCACTTAAACATTAAACAATTCTGGATGGTCATTGTTCAGTCTATTCTTCCTCTACTGAAGAAGAATGACTGGATGTGTTTGATAGATCTTCAGGATACGTATTATTGCATAAAGATGGAGCAACACTCCAGAAAGTACATTCACTTCTGGCTTGGAGCCAGTCATTACCATTTCAGAGCTCTGCACTTTGGTCTGCCTTTGGAAATGTTTATAAGAGCAAATGGAAAAGGTTTTCAATCTGAGCCATTGAAAATAATGTTGATCCTTTCTCAGCCCCTCTTCCAGCAGTTTTAGACTTTCTCACACATCTCTTCCAATGTGTAGCCAGCTATTCCATAATCAAGGTATAGTAAGCTGCTATGTCTTCCTTTCATATGAGTGAAAGCAATACACTGACATCTCTCATACCCACCCTCCACTCGCAGAACCAGTCCCTCCATGGGAGACTACTATTGTGCTACAGGCTTTCACTAAGCCTCCATTCAAACCTGCTCCTAGGGTTGACATAAACTTTTTATCATAGAAGACTTTATTTCTGGTGGCTATTACTTCTGCCGGATGAATTTCTGAGCTACAAGCCTTATCTTCAAAACCTCCCTACCCAGTTTTTCACAGGGAGGGACTGTCAATATGAACAAAACCCTATTTACTTCCTTAGGTGGCTTCTGAATCATACATAAATCAGTCAATTAATCTTCCAGTGTTATTTACAAATTTTTCAAACAAAAGTGGATATACTTTCTTTTTGCTTAATGTCCATCATCAGTTGTGTTTTTATCTATACCGGATGAAAATATTCAGGAAATCTGATTAGTTATATTTGTCCTCTTCCTTGGCTAGACTAGGAAAATCAGTATCCAAAGTAGGGCTGGGAGGGTGGCCTAATGGTTAATGTGTTTCCCTTACAAACACAAGGTGCAAGGTTTGAGTCTCACAAAGGATAACTGGCTAGGCTTAAAATGGCTCGCAAGGGCAGTTAGCTTAGTACTAACCTATGAACTCTTTCCTGCTGTTTGTCACAGTGCATTTATTTATTTGACATTTATTTACTGGGATAGTCCGAATGGGTCAGCAGAACCCATTTTCAATGGAGGCCAGGAGAGAAAAATCTCCAAGTATAGACATAAGTAGCAATTCAAACGTAGCTTTCAACATTTTATAGTAACAGCTTTCATTTTTAGCAGTAAACATATGAGCATTTTCATCATAAATAAAAGTATAAAATACATGTAATAACTACGATTATGTATAATAAACAGTAGGGGAATTCAATAAAGCCTACACAGAGTGATTTTCCATGTAGGCATAGTGGCACGGAAAATGTGATAAAAAGCAATAACAGCTATTTTAACTTGTCTACAGAAATTTATTGATTGTTTAATTGCCAGCCACTTCACTGTTATTGCTTTTTATCACATTTTTTTGAATCAATTGTCTTGATTGATTGAATTGTGTATATAAGACAGGGAGTGTGTTGTTTTAATTGATTCTGATGAGGTCTCCAGGTTTGGAGATGAAAGCGCTAAATCTGTCTTGTCGTGTATAATAAAGGATATAGCTGATTTCTGAAGTTTCTGGTCGTGGTGAAAATTAATGGAAGACAGCCTTTATTGAGCCATATTACCAAGTGTTTCACTATTTGTAGTCTACTGGTGTATAGATATCTGTGGTTGCTAAGGAGGCAGGCTCTGGAATAGTGTAGTAGCCAGGTTGTGTGCACAGATCTGTATGCAAATGACCTGGGGTTACTGAATACCAATAATGGGTTACTGTGTCTGCAGATAAAATCTGTGTAGCCCCAGAACCATGCTGGTGCCACAGGAGAGCAAGCTGAGATCAAAAGGGGGTGCATCACTATCTGTTTAAACACATTGGAGCTCAGCAGCACCTGTTTTCACGGCACACCTCTCAACTAAGCAGGGGGGGGGGGTGTCCAGTGCTGCTAAGCTTTGTTTAGTTTCAGGCTGTGTGTTTTTGCTGGTTTGAGTGTGTTTGCGTGGCGCGTAGATGTGTTGAGCATGCCCTTCAATGGGGGTGTGTCCATTGAGTGCTGAGTTTTGTTTATATCTGTGACGCGGGTTTGCATGTCACACCACAGTGCTTAGCAGGGAAGGCAGTTAAAAAAAGAAAATTAAAAAGTACCAGAACTTCCAAAAAAACACAAAACGAAGATAGGAACTCCAGGAACCACAATGAGACAATATTTTTTGAGAGCTTTCTTTCACATTTATTATAGTGAACTTCTTCAGAAAAAGAAGAGACTTCCCAAACTCTTCTTTTATAATTGCTATGAAGGAAATGATGTCATAAACATGAGTAAATTGAATAAATCGTAAAACTTATATATACATTTAAATGCATTAATAATTAAAACCCATTAGATGTACCCATATGGTACAACCTTTAAACACTTATTAAATACAACTACATAATGTCAAAATGAATTTGTATCACTTTTTTATGTATGTGTTCAAGTATGCTCACAATGGTTTCATTTGAACCTTTAAAAAGTTCAAATAACTTCTATCAGAGAAAACTACCATTCCAATGAATTGTTTTCTCTTTTTCTATATAAATAACCTTATTACATAACCGAAGTAAATACAAACTGTATATTCAGATTACTTCATGAATTTTCTAATTTTGTCATCCTGTACAAATGTAGATATATAAATATATGAGTATCTAAAATACATACATCTATCATAACTACCTTCACTACTGTAATAAAAATTAAATGCGTGAATCTAAATTCCAAATATAATTGCTTCATAGTCTCTCAATAAATAGAAAATTATTAATATTATTACTATAATAAACTCTATATAGACAAAACCTATACAATATTATGTGAAAGTGTGTTTATGTATTGGTGTGACGAATATACATTTCTCCATAAAATAGATTGTGTTACCTCGACCTATTCTAGTGAAAAAATTAATACTTAATGGTCTTATCTATTTACCAAGAAACATTTTAAATTAATCATCTCATTTAAACCCGGTGCATGGTCTGCTCCCAACAAAAGTTGCCACAATGCCTCTCTTTGTTCTAATTTGTTATTTAAATCACCAATGTACAATCCCTGATCTACCTGTTCTAGAATGAAAGATTCAAACTTTTTGAAGTTTTCACATTCCAGAGCATGTCTTGCTAAAGCATTGTTTTTATCCTTTTTTTTAATAGCCAAACTATGCTCATATATTCTACGTTTTAATAACCTCTTGGTCTTTCCAATGTAGTAACTTTGACACGTGGAACAACTTGCCAAGTAAACCACCAATTGACTATTACAATTGTAATACTTGGAAGCCCACATGATTCTGCCCAAATGTTTAATTTTAACAAATGAACTATTACTGATGAACCTACATTGTTTGCAGTTGTTGCAAGCATAAGTGCCTTTCTTATTAACCACCGTTGTTTTTTGGGATTGTTTCAAGTTGTTTGCTCTTTCAAGAATCAATTTAATATTTGTGACCATTTTGTAGGTAAACTTTGGTGATGTACCCAAAATGGTCACCAATTCTCTATTACCCAAAATGATGTTCCAGTTCCTTTCTATTATATTTTTTATAAACCATATTTCGTCTGTTATAGGTAAGGGAAAAGCACTTAGAAATTCCCGTCTGATGGTAACCACTACTTTTTTGACAGTACTAGGCGCCCCTACCATAACATCACCTGAATGTAAAATAGGTTGAGCTACCCCCTTTCTTAACTCTGTCACTTCTTTTTCTAACTTTGTTAACCAATGATGATCATAACCTCTTTGTATAAACATGTGTTTTAGTAATGTTAATTCTTCCATATATACCTCATCCTTAGATGTTAATCTGCTAAGCCTTATCATTTGGCCCTTGATGACACCCTTCTTCATGTGCTCTGGGTGGAGACTGTCTTTGTGTAAGTATTGGTTAACAAAGCATGACTTCTTATAGATTTTACTGTGTACTTTACCTTCCACTACTTCTCTATTGAGAGTCAGATCAAGGAAGTTTATTTGCTTTCCAAAACCACCCATCTTAAAACATAAAAATTCGGTGGTTTTGTTCAAATCTTCCACCATACTTATAAACTCACTCTTGTCACCCTCCCAAATGAAAAGCAAGTCGTCAATGTATCTACAATAAAATAACACCTTGCCAAAATTCGGATGAGTTTTCAAACAGTTTCGTTCCCAGTTGGCCATTACAATATTGGCAAATGCCGGTGCAACTCTAGATCCCATGGCCACTCCGGAAACCTGTTTGTACAAATTCTTGTTGAATCTGAAAATGTTGTTGTCTAATATTATACCCATAAGTGCACAGACTGTATTAATTCTTTCACTTTGAAGGTCGGTCTTAGTCGAGAGATACTCTCTCATATATTCCAAACCTTCTTCTTGGTTGATAGATGTATATAAACTTTTTACATCTAAGCTTGCAAAAACTGCCTTATCACTTGTGATTTTGATATTACGTAATGTTTCCAATAAGTGCCAAGAGTCTCTCAAATAAAACTCCGACCTCTGTGCTATTGGGTTAAGAATGTAATCTAACCATATGGATATATTTTCTGTCTTAGAATTTTTGGCAGATATAATTGGCCTAAAAGATAACCCTTCTTCCATGTTTTGTAATTTCGGAATTCCAAAAAAATTAGACATGCTAGGATTCTCTACCAACAGAAAATCATAATCAGTCTGATTGATTTCACCCTGACAAAACATGTCGAACAAGGTGGTGTCAATATTCCTGAAACTCAACCTCACTGAATCCAATGTCACCCTAGAGTAATTCTTTTCATCTGTTAAAAGTGAATTCATGGCTTTGTCGTAATCACAACAGTCCATGATGATTACTTTACCCCCCTTATCGGCTTTCATAACCCGTAAATTGGGGTTACTTGCCAACTGTTCTAAAACCTCAGACTCCTCTTTGCTTAAATTATCTGGTGTCCCCGTAGGTTTTAATTCTCTAAATTGTCGTTCACACACATTTTGGAACACCTGTAGTGTGTTCAGCAAAGGCGGACTAAATGTGCTCGGTTTACTTGGCATTGAATCATGTCTGTTGAAATCACTGTTTCCAACGTCATTCATAATATACTTTAGATTTAATTTTCTCAAATATAATCTAAAGTCCAATAATAATCTATCTAATTTTACCCTATTTTTGGAATAAATGTAAAACCTTTTTTCAACACTTCACTAATTACAGGTGGGAATACAAGACAACTTAAATTTATAACATTAATAGAAAACATTTCATTAGTTGGTAAGTCCAAGGGTTTTATCTGTGTTTCCCTTTTCTCTTTCCCTTCTGTTGGGTTGTGTTGTACCAGTTGGTAGTCTTTCTTAGTTGGTAACCCCCTTTCTGAAAAGGGCTATTAGATTTATTATTGTTATTTTGACTGACAACTTCTGCAAAAGTGTTACCAACTGCAGAAGAAATAATTTTGTTAGGCCCAGTCAAAACTTCATTCACAGTAGTAACATCTGGAACTTCCCCTTTGTTGGTAATCGCTTGTTTGGGGCCATTTCCAGTGTTCTTGTCGTGTTGTGTTGATGTACTTGGTTCAGAGACAATCTGGTTATTAATTAACTCAGTTTCGACCACATTTTCAGTGTTACTAATATAAGCTTGATTCAGTTTATATACCCTAATGTCCCTCTTAAGCTTGTTTTGTTTCCTTGAAATTATAGTAGCTCGGTGCCTATTTACTTTGGCCTCCACGCTATTATACATAGATGAAAACAAGTTGAAACAGTCAAAGCTTTTGATGGATTCATCAAGAGACTTAATTTCGCCTACAATTCTGTCAATTTCCTTCTCATAATGAGCGACCAAAAGCCCCATCATAGCAATTCCAGTCTCATTGTAAAGTGCTATCAAACGGTTACTTAGTTCGTCCCCAGGGGTTACACAATTGGGGAATTTTGCTGTCCTTAACCCCTGTGGTACGATTTTCCATTTGATGCATTCATTAAGGTAATGTACTTCAAGTACAAGAGTAGCGTGTTTAAAAATAAGTTTCTCCAAATCAAAAATACGTTTTTTACAAATAGAACTGTCATTGGTAACTTTACTTACATTACCTCCGGGTAGAGTGTCGACTGTGTCTGCGAACGGATTATCCGTTTTTTTGTTAACCAAACCCATTAAATTGTTCTCAAAAGTGAGCGTTTCCGTTCTTTCACTTGGAGCTGCCATACCAGTTAATCCACTGTTGACTGAGTTCCTTGTACTTGCAACACGTACCGGAAGAGAGTGTTCAACAGTACTCGTTGACTGTGCTGACTGACAGTTCTCTGTAGAGCCGCCCACTCCACCTCTCGGAGCTGTAAGTGCTGTGACTGAGTCAGTCAATGAAACCATATCAATTGGCTTCACATTACGGCTCGAAGTGTGATTAATAGAGTCAATATTAAAAGTACCATTGTTTGAACTGCCGCCATTTAAAATGTCTTGCTTTAAAATATCCATCACAATTTTAACTACCATCGTGGTTAATTTCTCCTGCAAAACGAACGATGTTCCAGGCTCTTCAGCCCTTAACGTTGTATCCTCTGGCACCGGATATGTGGACATATCCAGTAGTTCATCCTGGGAAGATATCTCAGTAGCCATCCTAGAAATCTTTCTCTTCGAATACGAACAAGCAAAAAAACCAAAAAGTACCAGAACTTCCAAAAAAACACAAAACGAAGATAGGAACTCCAGGAACCACAATGAGACAATATTTTTTGAGCGCTTTCTTTCACATTTATTATAGTGAACTTCTTCAGAAAAAGAAGAGACTTCCCAAACTCTTCTTTTATAATTGCTATGAAGGAAATGATGTCATAAACATGAGTAAATTGAATAAATCGTAAAACTTATATATACATTTAAATGCATTAATAATTAAAACCCATTAGATGTACCCATATGGTACAACTTTTAAACACTTATTAAATACAACTACATAATGTCAAAATGAATTTGTATCACTTTTTTTATGTATGTGTTCAAGTATGCTCACAATGGTTTCATTTGAACCTTTAAAAAGTTCAAATAACTTCTATCAGAGAAAACTATCATTCCAATGAATTGTTTTCTCTTTTTCTATAGAAATAACCTTATTACATAACCGAAGTAAATACAAACTGTATATTCAGATTACTTCATGAATTTTCTAATTTTGTCATCCTGTACAAATGTAGATATATAAATATATGAGTATCTAAAATACATACATCTGTTGAAATAGGCCTAGACTGAGAAGGAGAACCATTTTCAGACCTAGGTTAACCTTCCAGGAGCTACATGAGCTGGAGATTGTAGAGCACTACAGGTGCATAGAGGCATACTACAAGAACTCACTGAGCTCTGCCACCCTCAACTCAGGCCGGGAACCCATCCCAGTGGAAACAAAGGTATGTGTAGCCCTTAGAATACTAGCTACAGGTACTTTTCAAATACCAACTGGGAACATGATTGGGGTGCCACCGGCATCAGCATCCAGGATACTCCACCAGTTTCTAGCTACCATGCAAACACATGAACACATGCCAGTGAGCACATTTATTTACTCCACATACTGAGGAGAGGACCAGCATTATTTGTCTCTCCTACCATGTAACACAATACCCTGAGGTACTGGGTACCATAGACTGCACTCATATACACATCAAAGCACCACCCGGTGAGGAGGGTAAAGTCTAAATCAACCGCAAGGGGTATCACTCCATCAACTGTCAGGTCATATGCAATGCCCAGGGCATTATCATGAATGTGTGTGCTGGAAGCCCTGCAATTATTACGACTCCCTTATCTGTTACTCATCACAGCTGCACCAGATGTTCACCAAGGGGGACATCCCGTATGGCCATCTACTGGAAGATGCTGTCACAAACTGGAACACACACACCTATTGAAGAATGCCATAATGAGGCACACACACAAACTAGGAACATCACAGAGCATGTGTTTGGGCTTCTCAAGTCACAGTTCTGGTGCCTTGATATATCTGTTGGAGCCCTGCAGTACTCTCTAGCCACATGTGCACAGATGTTCATAGTATGTGCCATGCTACACAATATGATCCTGCGGAAACAGCTGTGGCAGGATCATTACAAGGAAGGGACACACAGCCCCCCACTAATGCCTAGGTGCCCACAGCCACACCCACAGGGAGACTTGGAGGAGGACCCCCCCCCCCGAGGCTGTCCCTGTAGGCAAATGTAGGAGTGACCACTACGCCCTGGCCTTGGAAAAGAGGCAACACATAGCACATCCACTGACAACCTAGGGTCCTAAGGACTGACACCTTATGCCAAGTCACATACATAGTAAGCCAGCCACACCACACAACCTGTACCTTACCATGTATTGGCTCTGTAGTGCATGTATCAGACAGAATCAGCCCTGAAACACAGGAATCTCAACTGCTGCATTCCCAATGTAAGGCACTCTCCTTTACAAGAAATCAAATGGGTACTAGGCTATGGTAGCAGATGCATGGACCTGCTACATGTATGCAAGGGAATAGAGTGGAGTAGTGGGCTACTTGCAGAGAACTAACAGCTATGTTGGGCAACAGGTACTCTGTCCACTACTGAGTGCCCCATAATATGCATTAGGCAACATGGCTGATAATCCCACCGGAGTATGCAAGGGAAATGCCAAACAGTGAGGTCATAGGACAAATGCATGACTGTTGATACCACAGTCCCCTACACATCAGTGTTCCCATACAACTGCAGTAACAGTATGTTTGCAAGAATATATCAGTAGACCACACAATCCCAGGGTTATGACAAAGAACCTGGCTATATGTTCTATTTTCCACAATACGCAGGAGTTAAAGTGTATGTCTGTCTGCTGTTGATAGGAATTAAACCTCACTTTCTGGTGGATGCTGTGGCTCAGTGGTCTAAGTACAATAGCATGGCTGATGGTGTTGATGGTACAAAGCTGGCTGCACCTACCTTTTGCATGTGAGGTTCTCGTATGGTAGGACTCCCACAGTCCATCAATATGCCACAATCTGTTACTGCAAGAAAGCTGGACAAAGCTAGAGACAATGGAGGAACAGAGGGCCAAACATACAGACATTATACATACTCTGAGCAACCTAGAAGGTGGCGAGTATAACAGCAGGTTGCAACAGGTCAAAATAGCAGCAGGATGTAAAGGCCATCACTTAACTGTGTCATTAAGTACAACAATGCAGTATGCTCCATTTAGTAGTATATTTTTGGACAAATACAACTGTATGAGGAACAGAGCAGACATATGGGGAGAAATGCTGGACAGCCTGCAAAAACATGTACAGTGAGAGGTGTGAAGACTGTCACCCTGTGTGTGGTGTTACATCAGGTACCCCAGTCACATTATACCTATAACCACTTACAACAGGAAATCTGGACAAAGCCATGAACGGTAGTGGGACAAAGGCCCAAATATAAGGAGAAGGTGTAGCTACTGGCCAGGCAAATGTAAAAAGTTCAGAGAATAACAGGGCATGCATTAGCATGATTTTCCTGATGTGTATGGAGTCAGTAACTGTAATGTCTGTCATCATTTCCTAATGTCAGTCTAAAATGATTTGCCACTAATATACAAGAAAATCACAATGCTGTGCAAAATGTATCATACATATGATGCAAAACTCTGCATAGTCTATTACAATCTCTACAGTGATAAGTCTGAGTCATATATTATGGTCAGCACACAGCTGGGGATTACCTTGGAGAAAATATCAGGGAGGTGCTGAACTGTTGAAACAGGTGCAGCAGCCAATAGGCTGGAGCACACAAAATCCCGAACTGGAGTACAGGTAGGTCTAGCCTGGAGTCACCTTGTATGTACTGACTGTCACACTGGGCATGCTCCTACACTTAGCTAACTTGAGCCCATGTCTGAAGCCACATTTGCCTAAAGAACTGAAGATGTAAAAATATGTCTGTGCATGCAGACAGCTATGTACATGTATCTGTCTCTCCATATCCCCCTCACACATAGTATGTGGCATGCACACACACATATGTATATATATATATATATATATATATATAGGTAGCATATATATATATATATATATATATATATATATATATATATATATATATATATATATATATATATATATATATATATATATATATATATATATATATATATATATATATTTATAGAGAGAGAGAGCTTCCCAAATGTGTAGAGTGAGTTAGACCGCCCACATATATTTATATAACACAGTTACATAATGCGCACACACACCTACAGTTAAGTTGGCATCTCTGTTATATATCTATATATTTATAAATATCTATATCTAATCTCTCTCTCTCTCTCTCTATATATATATATATATATATATATATATATATATATGTGTATATCTGTGTATAGGGATGTGCAAATGTCCGCAGACTGCTGGGTTTATCTGCACCTATTCACACAACAGTTGTCTGATGATAACAGACCAAAACTGCCTAATGACACTATCTACCCAAACACAGAATCCTGTGCCTGTGGAATGTCACCCTGTAAAAAGACAATGGTGAGCAGGTTGTGTAATATGCAATGGCTGCAAAGCAGGATTTGGACAGGCCATATTGTCACTGGCCAATTGTCCACCTAGCAAACTGTAGTCAGCCACACATGGTGATACTGGTAACTGTACACACATAGTAGGGGTATTAAAAGGTACCCTAGTGCCAGGACAATAGAAACAATAACCGCATAAAGCAGGTTCACTCTGCAGGCCACACATGCTGTGTAATACAAGGCAACTTTGCATAGTCCACAAGTGCTGTGGCTGCAGCCACATGTACAACAGATGTAATGGGTGGTGTGTGCAATAATTACTGTGGGCTATAGTGTGTAATAGTAGATAGATAGGGGTTCTAATCTCACAACAGCAACTGTGTGTGTATGTGTGTGTGTGTGTGTGTGTGTGTGTGTGTGTGTGTGTGTGTGTGTGTGTGTGTGTGTGTGTGTGTGTGTGTGTGTGTGTGTGTGTAAATATATCCACTTGCAGCAATGTACACATGCCTGTATCTCCTATCTCTGTGTAACGGTTTTACATTTTCAGGCCCTGTGGCTACCTGCCAGCTTCCCCATTTGCCTCCTTTACAAGGCCTAATGATGTCATCTACATTAACATCACTGGCTAACAATTTTAACACAGATAAGCTCTGTGGCGCATGCAATATGTAACCAGTGTTATAGTGTATACCAATGGATAGGTAGGGGCTCTAATCTCACGAAAGGCAACTGTGGGTGAGTGTACAAATATATTCCCATGCAGCAGTACACATATGTGTATGCGATTATTATACATTTTACTGCCCTATGACTAGCTGCTGACCCTAAATAGCCCATATCTACCTAGGCATAAATGCTATCCACCACCACACACATCTGTATGTAAAGAAAACCCAGGTGACATCTATCAAGGGTAGTGGGCCTTATCACAGGGTATGCATGCATGATTACTCTGACTGTCCCCATTTTCCCTGACACAATGTTATACATATATGCACCTAGGTAACCACACATATACAGCCATACCTTGCTGATGTCATAGGTCTGCTGTGATGCCATGCCATTCTGTGCCACTGTATTGCCACCAAGTCTTCATAGCTTAGCCACTCAGACCCCTGGAACAGAAAAGTACAGTTGTGTACACTTACCATAAATGTAGATGTTCGAGTGTATTCACTGTTGCAGTCATTACATTTAGGGTAATCTGCAGGCAGGTTGCCCTCAGTCGGCCTGATTAACAAAGTCTTGGGTCCTGCATTGGTTGCTGTCCCTTCATCCATGATGCCAGGTCATCAGGGGTAATAAAACATGCAGCCGATGCCATTACATCAGTTTTTCTTGCCCCACATGTCAGGTGCTCCTCAAATGGGGATATATATATATATATATATATATATATATATATATATATATATATATATATATATAATTAGAAACACTAATATATACCTTCAAACAAAAGCAAATATACCAAAAAGTCTTTTAAGCATAGTAAAAGAAAGAAGAGGTGTAGTAAAAGAAAAATGGGGCTGGAGGGTGGGTAACCAGGACTGCAACAGTGAATACACTCGAACATCTACATTTATGGTAAGTGTACACAACTGTACTATGTTCATCGTGTTTCACTGTTGCAGTCATTACATTTGGGTAGATTCCTAAAGCTAAGGTTGGGAGGATGGATTTATACAGCATTAGGAACAGCTATAATGCCCTGCAAAACAGCAGTGGCAAAGCCAGCTCTGGATTTAGAGAAAATTGGTAAGTGATAATGCTTGGTGAAAGTATGAACTGAACTCCAGGTAGCAGCTTCTAGAATATCCCTGGTAGGAACAGCTCTGAGAAAGGCTGCTGAAGTAGATGCAGATGGAATGAGATCTGATCCCCTGGGGGATAGGTTTTCCATGGTGCTTATGACAGAAATTAATACAATGGCTTATCCATTTAGAAATAGTTTGCTTTGAAATAGCCTTCCCCTCTGCCTCTGCAGCAAATGCTACCAGCAGTTGTTCAGATTTTCTTTGAGATTTAGTCCTGTCCAAGTAGAATCTAAGTTGACTGTGTACATCCAATGAATGCAGAATCCGCTCTCCCTTGTTCTCTGGATTAGGAAAGAAAATTGTCAAATGAATGGACTGATTAAGAACCATACTGGATACCACCTTGGGCATGAATGATGGATTGGTCCTGAGTGACACCCTGTCCGCATGAAAGATGATGAAAGGCTCCACTACCATAAGGGCCTGTAATTCAGATATCCTTCTAGCTGAAGTGATTGCTAAAAGGAAGGCTGTTTTCCAGGAAAGAAATTTTAAGTCTGCAGTTGCAGCTGGCTCGAAAGGAGGTAGAGTGAGTTTCTCCAATACAAAGTAAAGGTCCCAGGCAGTAGTTGGAGCTCTCCTGGGTGGTCTCAAGTTTTTGGCCCCTCTGAGATACTGCTTTAGAAGAGGATGCAAGAAGAGTGGGGGGTCTGTGTTGTAATGAGCTGAAATGGCTGAGGCATGGATTTTTATGGAAGACAAAGACAGGCCTTTGTGAAGCATCTCAGTTAAGTATTGCAAAGTCTGAGGTAAATTGGGCATTGCTGTGCTCATCCCTTGAGATTGATTCCAGGCACAGAATCTTTTCCATTTGTCAGCATAAGATTTTCTAGTACTAGGTCTTCATGCCTCCAAAATGACATCCATCACAGGTTTGCTGAGGGATGCTAAGGGGGAATTTAAGTGATTAGCCAAGCTGCAAGATTCAATGTTTGTAGCTGAGGGTGTAGAATTTGGTTCTTCTGCTGAGACAGTAAGGAAGGTGTCTGAGGCAGGTGTCATGGAGAAATGTGTGACACACTGTGCAGGAGTGGGTACCAGTGTTAGCGAGGCCAGTCTGGAGCAATCAAAATCATTTTTGGTTTGTCCTGTTTGACTTTTAGTAGAACTTTGAAGAGCAAAGGCAGAGGGGGAAAGACATAGACTGATAGGTTTTTCCAGCTGAAGGACTGAGCATCCACTTTCCAGGCTTTTTTTGTGATGAGTTCTTGTGCAAAATTTGTCCAACTGGTAGTTCTGGGGTGAGGCAAAAAGATCTATGTCTGGGCTCCCCCATTTGCGTGTTAACATGTTGAAAATCCATGGCTCCAGTTTCCATTCGTGAGGGTCCATGGGATTTCTGCTTAGTTCGTCTGCCAGGGCATTCTGCTTTCCTGGCAAGAATTATTTATTTATTTATTTATTTATTAATTTCAGTTTGTTTACCGGGGAGGTCCACTGGGCTTGGGGGCCCGTTTTCAGTGGAGGCCCGGGAAGAAAAGCTCCAACAGGAAAAACAAGAGGATAATTACATGAAAATTCAAAGACAGTTTGTATAACATATAGCAGGTAGCAAACAAAGAGAATAAACACTAGCAATTTGTTGATTTTGAGCTTGTAGTTGTACTTGGTAGCTGAAGGCCATGTCCCACAATGTCATGGCTAGTCTGCAGAGGGGGTAGGAATGTGTACCCCCCTGCTTGTTTATGTACCACATGACTGTGGTCTTGTCCGTCTTTATCAGTAATTGTCCTGGATGAAGGTAGTCCTTGAAGGCTGTCAGTGCATTCTGTACAGCTAGCATTTCTTTTTGATTGATATGAAGGTGCATTTGATTTGGGCTCCATTTGCCCTGAATGCACTTCCCTGCCAGATGAGCCCCCCATGCATAGTCTGATCCGTCTGTAGTTAGGGTTTGGGTGGCAGGGGGTGGTGTGAATGGCAGTCCCTTGTTTTGGTGGCAGGCCTCTGCCCACCATAGGAACTCTAGGCGCATGCAAGGTATGATAAGAATCATTGTTTCCAGGCTGTGACAATGTTGACTCCATAAACTTTTTAAGTACCACTGAAGTTTCCTCATATGCAGTCTTGCATAAGGAATTAAAAGAATGCAGGAGGCCATGAACCCCAAAGCTTGCAGTATTTGCCTTGCAGATAGCAGGGTTTTGTGGTCACCTGTTTGAAGTAAGTCACCAAATGAATTTGCTTTTCTGGTGTAAGGAAAGCCATCTGGGCAGTTGTATTCAAGCTTGCACCCAGGAATGTAATCTTTTGAGAGGGTACCAGTGAGATTTCTTTTCGTTTATGGTGTACCCTAGACAGGTTAGAAATTTTTTTACAAACGCCAGATGTTTTAGAAGAATGGCCTGGTTTTCTGCTTGAATTAGACAATCTCCCAAGTATGGATATATTTGAATATTTAGTTGCCTGCAAAATGCAATTACTGGAGCCAGACACTTTGTGAATACCCTGGGCACAGTAGATAAGCCAAACGGCAGTGCAGAGAACTGATAATACATGCAGCCTACTTTGAAGCACAGGAATCTTCTGCAAGATTCCCTAATTGAGATATGCAGATAAGCCTCTTTTAAGTCGAGAGTTGCCAACCAGGCATCCTTGCCTAGCATAGGAAGTAACTGGTGAAGAGTCAGCATCTTGAATTTTGGAATGTCCAGAAAGGTGTTTAGAGTAGACAAGTCCAGAATTGGATGCCATGATTTGTCTTTTATGGGTACCAGGAAAAGTCTGGAATAGAAACGTTGTTCCTTTTCCTCTTCTGGTACTAGTTGAATAGCCCCCATGTTTAGGAGGGAAAGTACTTGTTTCTGAGCCTCTGCTCACTGATTTGGGGGCAGGTCTGGTCACCCGCTTGGAGTTGGCAGCATGTGGAAATGAAATATGTATCCCTGGGACACTATATTTAAAACCCATTTGTCCTGTATAAGTTGCCAGTTTTTTGAATGAAGAGCCGGCTTCCCCCCCCAAAGAGGTAAGTGTTTGGTAATTTCAAAGTGAAGTCACTGAGACTGTTTACCATAGGGTGGTGCCTTGCTGTTTCCAGATTTGGAAGTGGAAGCACCCCATTGCTTAGTTTTGAAAGTCCCTTGGGACTGAAACCTGGTGCTTTTGGAATGTCTGGGTTTGGCTGCAGTGGCTCTGGAAGGAGCTGGAAATGACCATTTCTTAGTAGGCCAATGCCTACTAAATCTAGGAGGTTTCACATGTAAGAAATCTTTCACAGTTTGCACAGATTTAGCTTTATCTTACATCTTTTTTAGAACTTCTTCAGCCTTATTGCCAAATAGGCGGTCCTACTGTAAAGGAGCATCCAAGAGTTTTGCTTTAACATGATCAGGCAGAGATTGCTCCTTAAGTCAAGCATGCCTTCTAAGCACAGACCCAGTAACAGCAGCCCTATAAGAGGCTTCTAAAGAATCAAAATCACATTGCAAAGTATGTTTGCCAACTTGTTCAGCTGAATGCAATAAATCCTGCAAATCTTTATTCTCCACACAGTCAGAAATCAACATAATTTTCTGTTTAAGCAGTCCCATGATATGCTGTTGATATTTTAGCATATGAAATTGACAGTTTAAAGCCCTGATTGCTAAGGTGGCAGAAGTATAAACCCTTTTACCCCACCTATCCAGTGCCCTGGAGTCTCTACCAGAAGGGGTAGGATTTTTAGCAGTAGAAGCCTTAATGCCCTTGGGCCCCTGAGAAATGGTTTTAGGGTCCACAACAGGATTTTTGAAAAGGAATTTGTGGGACTCAGGAACCCTGTAGTACCTGTCTGGTTTGCTAGGGGTTGGAGGCAATAAATCATGGGGCATACTGGATTCCGAAAACACATCATCAACAATATCTAGTACAGGAGGTATAGCCAAAGGCCTATGCTGAGGAAGAAGAAGGAAATCCCTAAGCTTCTTTTTGGATTCAGAGAAATCCTGACTTTCTCAGTGGAAATGCCCCTTTAAGGTATGTAAAGTTTCCCCAAAAGAGAAATCCTCAGGCGGAGAAGCAGAGGGAATGGAATCCTCTGCATCAGCGTCCTCATAAGTAGGTATGGACAAATCCAGATCATTAGAAGAGTCAGAAGAAACAGAGTCCTGTTCAGAAGATTCATAGTCAAATTCAATCCTAGGCCTCTTGGGGGGGGGGGGGGTTGACTACCCCTGATTAGAATAATTACATCTTCAGCCATTTTGATCATTTGTTTTTTAGACATAGGGGCCTGAACATGTGGCCTGGGCATCGTTTTTTTAGACATAGATCAAGATTTAGGCCTTAGCACTGAAGTTGGAGTCGGTTTAATATGCAAGTCTGTAGGTCTGAATACACCCTCAGAAGCCTGTGCCTGCTCAGTGGCTCTGGACCCATCCAAGGTAGAGACATCCATGGGTTCCATATGTGAAGCATCTCGTGGCATACCAGACCCAGAATGGGTCTCAGTAGAGGCCTGCGAATCAGAAGTAGCGAGTATCAGGGGCTGCGAAAGCGCCTCACTGAGTACCAGTGAACTGGCGACTGGCTTAGGAGAAGTGTTGTCGGCAGTTTTGGACCTCAGCGGCCTGTCTCTGTCTTTTTCTTTGAATTTTTTCGGTATTCCGGTAGTTGGATGGCTAACTGACGCCATTTCTGGATAATTAAATCGAGAACTGAAATATTTTGAAGCAAAAATGTACCGACGACGGATAGTGCGCTGATTAAATAAAGCACAAAACCGACAACAAGGTACATCATGGTCAGGGCCTAGGCAAGGAATACTGTACAAATGAAAATCCTTATGAGGTATTTGCTTCTCACAAGTCATACAATTATTAACTTTTACTGAGATTGGTAAGGAGCAAGAAAATGTTTCCCCAATGGGGTACTTAGCTTTTAGTTGAAGACTTCGGTTCTGAAACTCAAAAATGAAAATTTCAGGAGTCGGCCGACCGGCACTTGCGAACTGCTTCTGCTTTGGACACCGCACGGCAAGGAAGACTGATGTAATGACATCGGCTGCATGTTTTATACCCCTGACGTCATGGAAGAAGGGACTGCAACCGACGCAGGACCCAAGACTTTGTTAATCAGGCCGACTGAGGGCAAATTGCCAGCAGATTACCCTAAATGTAATGACTGCAACAGTGAAACACGATGAGCATCATACACAGTCCTGTAAGACACCTGTCATTCTGCAACACTACCACCAATCTAACATTATTCAACAAAGGTACACAAACTGTGATGTGTACTCATGACACATGCCAGCATACAGAACCTTTTCTGGCATAACACTACTGCACTATTAGACTACATGCACACTACTGCATTATAACATTACATGTAGCGTAATACAGTCACCCTGTGCATCAGACACATATTTGCATGTCCATGCATTGATGGCATGGATGGCAGGGATGTAGCACAGGCATCATCACATGCACAAGGTGTGGTGTGGGGGTACCAGAGGTCTAGGCCATGCCAAACAGTTGAAAGCATGTGTGAGAGTAAGGAAGGGGTGCTGGTTAGCTGGATCATGGGGAGGTGTCATGTGTGTCTGTTGATGACCTGCATGTGACAGAGATGTTTGAGTGTGTGCAAGTACACAGTCAAGCCCAGTGCTAGCCCTACATGAGTGTATGTTGGACAGCTGTGGACTGTACATGGCAGAGTGGACAGTTCATCATCTCTGTCCATGAACATGGGAACTGGCTCTGCTCAGAGTGGTACTGGTACCACCATGCCCAGTGTCAAATGCAGTGCTAGTAACTGATGGTGACTGGTGTCTGCTGGGCCCTTGTCCCCCACTGGATTGCCCAGGACCATCTGCCCAT
Organism: Protopterus annectens; assembly: GCF_019279795.1. Lineage (NCBI taxonomy): Eukaryota > Metazoa > Chordata > Ceratodontiformes > Protopteridae > Protopterus > Protopterus annectens. The sequence goes on from NC_056741.1 coordinate 1,514,139,789, forward strand.
GGCCTGCCACATCATAGTGTGGATAGCACACTCTCTTCTGTAGTGCTGGAGGTACTGCTACTATGGGAGCATGAGTGGGCATGGCCACATGGACTCTCAGCAAATGGTGCTGCTGATGTATGTGTACATGTCTGATGCCCTACTCCAAGCAGATGTTCTAGCACAGACAACGTGTGGTCAAAGACTGACAATTTCTCATCCCACCATCTGTCCACCAAATCAGTGAAATGACTGATGGTGTTACCATTGTGGTGGAGGGAGTCACGGATGTCAGACTGTGCTGCATCCATAATCCAGAGCATCTAACCAGTGTTGCATTCTGAACATGCCTGTGCCTCCATGATGGACCAAAACATGCGAGTGACCCATGATGTGCCACCTCTGATAGGTGGTGGATGGACAGCAGTCCTCTTTTGAGCATGCCTGTTAATCTGCCTGTGTGGGACCTCGCCAGCTCTCTGGCTATGGCCAGTGTCTATACTCACTGATGCCATAGTTGCCACACACTCTTGTTCGATGTTGCCACACCCTGGCTGCTCATAATCTGTGGCCTAAGGGGACTCTGTGTGGCATACTGACTGTGTGCGGGGACAATGGGGGAGGAAGTGGGATGTAATTCCATGGGACAAATTCAGCCCCCAACAACCCCACCTGTGCCTCATTATGGCCACCATCATCAGAGTCCGATGAGACACAGACATCAGGTTGTGAGGGGGATAGACTCCAACCCCCATGTTCTCTTGTGAGGAGAAAGACAAAATGAATACATTACTACTGGCACTACTATGTATGTTAATCCACAGACACACACATGCAGGTGAGGAGCCACAACTGCATTACACATACCACATCATATTTCTGATTCCATGCACAACACCTAGACTACAACATACACATACAAGGCAGGCCCTTTATAACATGCACTGCAGCTACGTCTGGTTAATGTTGCCAGTACTATATACCTGTGAGGTAAGCAGTAGGTCAGTGTATCTGACAGATCTACACCTAAAACACAGTGCACCTATCCTGAGCATACTATGCCAGTTATACTACCACTGCCTCAAGTATGTACCATCTCCATGTTGTGTGTCAACAGGCGTCTGTGAGTGATTGGCACCTGTATAGCAGGCTGCATAGTCCTTCTCAAAAATAAGTGCAAATGTGTTACTGCTCCTGCAAACACATTGTACTCTGGTTAAGTATAACAGTAAGCATGTGCCTAGGGCAAAATGGCAGCCCTTAAAATTCTTAGGGTATATATGATCCATAAAAACTACAGTATCACACTTACCAGGTACAGCACCTTGGACTCCGGCCACTCCTGATGAACCTATGGAAATGTGAGGGAGAGGTATTGTCAGCAATAACAAATGTGGCATTGTCACAGGGTACTATGTGCATATATCAATATGTATGGTGGCTAATGTGATGCTGCCTACATTGCTAAAATTCTGAGTATGTGTGCAAAACTGTGCGTTAAAACCAACCCCCCCCCATGCAGATAGACCTGACACCCATGCACTGGTATGCAGAGGCTGCCACGATGATTGATACAGTATTACAGTGATGAACACAGGAAGATTACCTGGACGCTCCTCTGATGTGGATACTGTGGCACTCATCTCCAGGATGTATGGGCTAATGGATGGTTGCAAGCTGGTGGTTGACCCAGGTTTGCCAGGAATTCCTCTGTGGCTGAGAGTGGTTGCTCTACTGCAGGCCCTCCACTGGTGGCAGCATGGTCCCTGGCCACAGCGGCAGCCCTTTGCCATGCAGCATTGACCATATCTGTTGCCAGGTGTCAGACCTGCTTGTAGGTTCTGTCCTGCAGCCCTATTTGGTTGACTGCTGTGATGCGGTCAGCTCACAGTGCTGCAAACTATTAACGATAATGGTGACTCCTGGACAGCAGTATGTTATGATGCAGTCTGCGGCCATCCACGGTAATATTATTTTCAGCATCTGAAAATGGTGGGTGCCTCATTCAATACATCCTTCCTGAAAGACAAGAGGGGAACATATTACAGGACCAGATACATAGACATCCACTATGTATAATCCCGCACAACCTAAACGGCCTGCACTATCCACTGCTACCACCCATGTCATACCCCACAGTCTATCAACACATTATGTATGTGGCTATCACCAATATAGTAGCAATAACAGTTATATCCCTGTGTGCCATGACAGTGTGCTGTATGTCTCCAGACCCATCAATGCAGTCTACTGTGGTGTGTCCCCAAGGGCAAAGTCCCACTACTGTGTCATACAGCCACAGTCAGGCAAATAAGTGTGTGTTATTACAAGCATATGGGGACAGTCCAGCAACACCAGTGTGCCACTATGACAGACAGCAATGCAAACCTAATGTAGTATATCTTCCCTGTAAGTGTCATACCTGTACAGTACACAGATGACCACATAATGTGTATGTGTGCCTGATATACGTGGTCCTTTTGGCATAAACATGTGGATGTCTGGCAAATGGCTGGCCAGTAATTGATGGTTGTTGTCAGAATATAGAGAAACTACTTGTCACATGCCAGACCCCTCAGAATACACTTATGCTACAGTAATAGCTGTTAGTCTATTCATACTCACTTTGTATAACCAATATGTACACTCTGTCACTGGGTTTGGGCCTGTGTCCTCCCACTAATAATGGCCATAACCTGAAATGCTGCTGTAGAGGGTTGCCAGGTATATCAGCCATAGCTCTCAGATGATGCGATACGAATGTTGACAAAACAGTGACCTAGCCAGAGCACATCAGGCACAATCACGGGCACCTTTACAATGTCTGAACTATTCCTGTGTGACATTCAGAGACTGAGAGGAGCTGAATGACAGCACATCATGTGATATTACAGCTGTGTCCACTCTCACTTGCTGTCCATATGTCTAACTCATAATCCACTAGGTTCCCTACAGGAGCCGACCATTATAGGAGGGTGGGGGAGGGCCACATCTGTGAATTCAGTCACAGCAGGCACAGTTGAAAGGCATGCCTGTAGCTGCTGGACAGCAGAGTATCAACAACATGTCATTCCCATAGATGTACTACAGGCCTACTGTTATAATCCCTATTCCCCATACCTTCATCCTCCCATTATATGGGGACTTGTATTACATACTTGGTAGAGTGATGTAATCCTTTTGTGACCAAATCTTCAAGAAAATAGCTTGCTATATCATAGTCTGTCTTGGTAAGGCAACTTACAGACCTGTTTCCCACGGGCAGTTGATTCCCTTTTGTAGATAATGCTCAATGATAAGTAATTGTCTGCACACCAATCCCTGGCTCAGACTTGCTAACTTCATCCAAAACAGCTGGATTGCGCTTTCATTGTCCAATGACATAGCACCACATTGCAATATGTAAGGCATACATGTAGGCCTTAGCCCCTTTCTTACTCTTTGAGATGGACATTAATGAGGTATGGAGACTACAGCATTGCAGAGGGTAGGTACAAATACTGTTCATTGTTTGTTGAGATTTATGAGGTATATCCACAATTTTGCATGCTATGTTGGGCCACTGTCAAATGACATTCTGATTATCTGGCAGTTCAGTGTTTAACATTGTGGTTTTTAGGTCAGTATGGGGGGAGAGAGACACGTGAGTGTCAGACGTCATACCCATTAGAATATGCATGCTGCTGCAGTAGCTGCTATTCTATCAGCTGACTATATTTGTAGGGGCAAACTGTGAAACATTCCTGTTGCTGGACCTTTGCTCTTCCGCCTTTCTGTATGGGTTTGCCTGGATCTCTTGTTCTAAGGGATTGTGAGGTATGATAGGTCTGTAGCAGATAGCTTAACATACAGCTGCATATGTTGCAGGCTGCTGCTGCAGCCTAGGACACATAGGGGTGGGTGTGAATACTTTGGAGGACATGAAACTGTATGTCAACTAAGACAGCAGTGTCAGTTCTGTCATTACAGCAGAACCAGGGTGAGGGTATCCTTTACAATCCACTTGAGGCATGTGCCTAAGGTACATCTGTTATGTAACAGTGCCAGTCACAGAGTAGTAGGCGACATATAGTTAGGCCATATGAGTATATGCAGTGTGCTCCTACCTACAGGCCTTTGACTTGCAAACATGGGTAGCAGTTAGTTCAATAGCAGCAACCTGTTTAAAATTGCATGGCACAGTTATTATTTGCTGTAGTCCCAAGAATGTAATTGAAGTGCAACACACAGGATTTAAACCCAGGACTGTAGGTGGCAAAATGTACTGCATGCAAGGCATTTAGCAAACAGAACTGAGTCAGTGCTGCAGCGGGCATATTTGCAAGATATATGTGTATGCATAGAGTCTGTGACACATTTTTCTGTATCCATCAGTATGTGCATGGCTTTCAAAGGCAGTTGTGCAGCAAGGTCTCAGCTGTAGACATATCTACTTTGCCACTGGTGCCTTAGTAGGTGTGTTTAAAGATGAGGATGAAAGGGGAAAGTTACCTGCTATCATACCTCTCAACCTGTTAGAGCAAGAACTGTGGACAAAGCCATACATACATACAAGTGGGACACAGGCCCAAAACTAGGAAATATCTTGACATATTGCACAATATGCAGAATGTTGATAGAATAACAGGATTTGCAGTAGCATGTGTTTTCTGAAGGTATGATGCATGACAATCAAATGTCTGTCATGATTTTATAACCTCAATCTCTGATTATTTGCCACTACTTTACCACTACTTTACCAGACATGTTTTTGTGAAAATTGGGCCAAAACTAGGGGGCAAGACTGTGGACATTCTGCAACAGTCTGTACAATTGACAGCTATACCTACTATCCCAGGCCTCATGTACAGCCATTATTATTTATGTGACACTGTGTGACACTGTGTACTGGTGTAGTGCCTGTATGTCAGTCCCAAGTTCACTGCCATTTCTCCCATTATATGTACTTGCAGTGTGTTAGTGGCAATCAGTAAATGTTGCTGGAAACACCTGTTTTAATTCAGAGCTGAGTGGCCTAGTAGGCTAATGCTCTATGTTGTAGTCGTCAGGGGATCAGGTTCGAGATGTAGCAGGGGTGATTATTTTACGGATGTGCCTAAAGTGTGAAAAACACATAAAATGATGGAATCCCTTTTAAGCAGTTTTAAGTGGGTTTGCGTGGTTTTGTGTATGTGGTGCGCCATGTAGCTCCACACAAACCCAAGCTAAAAAGAAAAAAAAGAAAAGAAAAAGAGGGTGATAGGAAAGTGTTGAAATGGAGGCAAGCAGGGGGAAAAACATATTGAAAGGCAAGTAGGAATGTGCAGAATGGGTGTACGAAAGGACCATAGCTTTACATTTCTTCTACAGCAACAGATGTACATTTTTACAGATTTTGTATATGAATTTGGACCCTCAAACCACAGAGAGAGTGGTGAGGACAACAGAAATGTGTTGTTAAGTCAATTGGACCTAATTTGTTGTGTCCAGTGGACATGTGTGTGAAATGGAGAGTTATGTATGGGAAGCTATTTTTTTTTTTTTTGTGGGACAGGTGTCCATTTTCTTTTTTTTAAGGAGAGAGTGGAATGTTGGGGAAGGGATGCAGGTATGTGTGGGGAGGTACATTGGATAGGAGAGGTGGCTTTTGCAGACAGACAAGACAGCATACAAGGGCAGTGTGTGACACATGAGGGGGTAAACACCTTGGACAAGGAGGGTGCTGTGGAATAAGAGGTGCATGTGCCTCCAGGCAGCAGCAGTGTGACTGAGATCACCAACCATGTACAGTCAACACTTCTTCTTCACTGTCCTGAAGGTGGCTGTGCTGGAGGCTGGGTGCCGGGGTCCTCAGGCCCCACCAGGTTGTCCAATCTTCCCACAATCCAGCACAGGCAATATCCTGAACAGTCCTGCACACCATGGCTGGTAGCTGATCCTGGGTGACAATCTTCCCACCACTCCCGCTCCCAGGGGGGGATGAGCCCCATCCTCTGAAGTGGCAAAGGTGGTGTAGGGCCAGCAAAGGGGACACCACCGTCGGGTCTCAGATGAGCTGGTAACCGGTGTCACAGCCTGCTGAGTTAGGGTAGGTGGATTGCCAGGAACCAGCCTACCCAGACATGCTACGGGTATGGAAGTAAAGCAATAAACATTGGTGAGTTATGAAGAAAACCATTGTTAGCAATAACAGCATGCCAGAACAGTGGAAATAACCCCATTACAGTTAAATACATATTATGTGAAACACAACAATAAATAACAGAACAGTCAGTATATCAACAGCATGCCAATAACAGTTATGGGATAAAGCCAACAAAATAGGTAATTCAACAAGATTTTTTAATACACAACCATAGTACACACACCCAAAATAAAGTTTATGGAACAACAAATGTTAACAATAAACCATAACCAATATATAATAATAAATATATGAAGATAAGGGGTGGGAAAGACAGAAATACAGTCCATTAATACTATCATGGGCTATATAGTTGACAACAGTAATGCTATCCACTCTACAGGTCTGTCCTTCCTTTATGTGTAAATGTGCCCTATAGCTGCTGTAGCACATACACATACCTCGCAAGCTATCTGCATGTGACATTATGGACCAAGCAGTAACAGCTGCAGGTAAACAACTGCAAAGAACACTTGCACATCAATTTGAACAATTTGACTGCCAAGGAGTACTGTGGGCTAATGCACTGTTACTTTGATACTGACATATAATCATGTCGATGATACATTTATGACAGAGATGCAACAGTAATTACATTTCGTGACCACATGACACTTAAGAGATATGCATGTGTACAGTACAGAGAATACACGACTATCATGCCTTGCATGGCAGGCATGGGGATTGTATCTAACAGCAGTGACTGCAGGGGACATGTGCATCACATCTAGTAATTGACTACATCAGCCTTTACAAGACACTCCAGAAATACAGCCATACCTTGATTACACATTTTGTTTCCTTTATTTTATTATATTTTTCTATTATTTCACCTGTTTCTTTTATTGTTTGTATAAACCACAGATTTGTGATACTGATTTTAACAGTCTGTGACATCTTAACAATTATTTATACATACTATGAGCTATCTCACCCATTTACCTGTGTCCCTGTGCAGAGAATGATATCTGTGATTACACATTTTATTTCTTTTATTTTATAATAATTTCTTATTACTGCACCTGTTTCCTTTATTGTTTGTATAAATAGCACTTTCGTGATACTGATTTCAGCAGTGTGTGACATCTTAACAAACAATTATTTACACATACTATGAGCTATCTCACCCATTTACTTGTGTCCTTGTGGACAGCATGATTACACATTTTATTTTATAATAATTTCTTATTATTGCACCTGTTTCCTTTATTGTTTGTATAAATAGCACATTCGTGATACTGATTTCAACAGTCTGTGACATCTTAACAAACAATTATTTACACATACTATGAGCTATCACACCCATTTACCTGTGTCCCTGTGGAAAGAATATCTGTAAACATAACATATCTTATTTAGTAATAGTTAGTAGTACATGGCACTGGATTCTAACCCTGGTCTGTGTGTAGCAAAATACACTTAGTACACAACATTTAATAAACTGAGCTACTAAGTCACTGCTGATATCCGAGTGCCTGATTTCTTCCTAGAGCTCACCTGGAAATAAAACATGACCTGGTACTACCAATATAGTGCTATAATACAGCACAGTGACAGTTTAACAGGCATATATGAAATGCAGTCATGGCAGAGATACTAGGTAACCTATACATTACTAAATAAAATGCAAGTATCCACATTATATTGCTACTGGGTTGGAATATCAGCTCTCATTACAGAAGTATTGTACAGCAGTTTATTACAGATACCGTCATGCATTTAGTGGCATACTTTTGAGTTTTTACTGAACAACAGTTAACATAATGCCAGGTGTTGCAATAAAGCTATAATTCCACAGTTATTGTAATAGAACCTTTATTTAATTTAATTTATCAAGGTTAATGCTTTACTCTTTCCTGTTTATTGCAGTACACTTGGCAGCAGTCACTTATTGCAGTCCAGGTGTACAACCACATTCATTGCAATTCAGTCAAAACTGTATATACCTAATGCCACTTAATACTTTACTCTTTCTTGCTTAAATGACCATAGATTGGAAGATACATCTGTATTCACCAGACTTACAGTGCAACCTGGCCAGGTCCCCTGCATCTGTCTCAACATTATGAGCTCGCACCTCTGCAGCTGTTGGGAAAGAAGCATACCATTATGCATACCAGTTTCGCAGGCATTCAAGTTTAATTATTGGTGATACATAGGTAAACATACTTACACACTTGTGGAACATTGCCCGCCCAGAATTCTGGGACCCAAGTATCCAAGAGAGCCCCTTTTTGCCTTTTCAGGTCATCATGGTAGTGACAACACTGCACACCTGTGCAGGGAATATGAGTTGCACTGGTGAGGTCCCTTGCCAGCCAGTCCCAGGCTTCCATTTTGCACTTGGAGCTGGTCTTCATGGTTTTTCACTAGGAGTCCGACCATGACCCTAGACTTCTCAATGCCCCCCCCCCCCCGGTGTGCCCAAAAGCATGTACCCTCTCCAACACCTCCCATAGTATCTTTGCAGGCTGAACTCCAACGGATTCTGCAGTATTTGCAACTATTGCACTTAATATATCTTGTTTTCCTGCCCTTAAATGCCATTGGGTAATTTTTTAAAATGTAGAGCATCACTTGGCACTACACAAACCAGGGCAGCTAAGCTGAGCAGCTTAAACTGGCAAATGCTTCAAATGCTTAGCAATGGTTCACAATACCTAGCAGTGTGCAAACCAGCTAAGTGGAGCTGTGTGGAGCCAAGCAGTGCTAAAACAAATCTTGTTTAAGCAGTGCTTTGCACAGCTTGGCAGGTCTTAGCAGAGCTTAGCTGAGTGCAGCACTTCAAGATTTAAAAATAATCAGCATAATTCGCATCTGCAAAATAAATGCTTAATAAGCCTTCTGTGGATTCAAACCCTGCACCTACTGCACATAAAGCTGTCTCTCTAATCATTTGGCTTTGTCGCTGTATGGATTACTGCTATACTTTTAGATATACGTCTCAGCTATGTCTAAGCACAGCAAAGCACCAAACTGCACCACACAGACCTGCTCAGCTCTGCTTAAACTTGACCTTTGCATTAATAATTAAATTCATCCAGTTTCTATTTTTAGACTTCTGGCACATGTCAATTGCTGCAGGCTGCTCCATGCTGCACAAATTTCAAAATATTTTAAAAAATTAATAAAGTTTACTACACTGATATAATGCACTTTGGCAGTGCAGGGGGTGTGTTATTCATCTGAGGACACAGTTAGTCCCTACACTGATTCACTGACCATGTTCCACAGCTCTCCCTCAGTAATGCACCGTCATTATCATGCATGGCGTGCTACTGAGGGGGAACTACATACACAGCCATGGTACCTTCCGTGTAGGCTTTACACTATGCCTACATGGATTTTACTAAATCTGGGGGAATGTCATTGTTTATGTTTGATTGATGACTAATACATAAATTTATATATATACAATTAACATAAAAAGGAGTACGGAAGATGAAATAGAAGTGAGATTAGCCTGGCGTAGAGCAGGTGCATAGCCAAGTGTTGTTTAGATGCTTTAATGACATTTTGAAGGCTGATATATTGGGAGTTGACCTAATAGCAATGGGGAGAGAATTGTTTAGTGCTGGACAGGCAGAGGGCTTGTAGACTAAGTTATGCAATGTTGATAGCTGGATACACAGGAGTTGATTGGAGAGTTCAAGCCAGTTAAATGCATGCAGAGGTCTATAGTGATGAGTACAGTATTTGTAGTTTGTGGCAAACTTTGCCACTTTGTTATAGCACTGTTCTAGTTTGGACTTACTGGAAATTTGTAAGTTGGTGAGAATGGTGGCACAGTGGAGCAGAAAAGTTTTAGCTAGAGTAATTTTAGTTAAGGTGCTTAGGAAGTGTTTGTTTCTGTAGAGAAGACCTAATTTCTGGTATGTTTTCTAAATATTTTGCTGGATGTGGAGATCAAATTTCATTTGATTATCTATAATGACGTCAAGAAGTTTGGTGTACTGTACTATTTCAATAGTTGTATTATCATTTTTGGGTGAAAGAGGAGAGTTTTATTTTTTCTTAGGGTTAAGGAAAAGTTGCATATTTGTTAGTCAGGTTTCAATGGCAGTAAAGGACTTTTGTGTGATGGAGAGTAGCTAGGGAAGAGTGCAAGAGATGCAAAGAATTGTAGAATTGTCAGCATACTGAATGAGAGTTCCAAGGCATGAGGAAGTACGTAGATTGTTTGTGAATGCATTAAACAGTAGGGGAACAAGCATAGAGCCTTGTGGGACACCTGTAGGGTTATCAAGAAAGGGGGAAAGTTTGTTGGCCCATTTTATGGTTTGTTTCCTATCCTGCAAATAACTCTGAAATCAGTGTATTGTAGTATGAGAAAAATATAAGTTGGAAAGTGTGTCCAGAAGTAGGAGGTGGGGAAACTGCAAAGGGTATAGAGAGGTCTAGGAATACTGCAGATACATAGTTTGCTTTTTCTCTGGCCCTGTTCATGGTGTCTGGAAAATATATTAAGGCAGTGGATGTACTATGTTGAGGGGTCCATATTGAATTAGTGAATGCTTAGAAAAGCGAATGTTAATTCATCGACCCTTTTTAAGCGAAGCTTACAATCTCGAACACCCGGAACAGCAATTATTTTCACAGGGGAAAAAATTGCTGGGCTGGTTTCAGGAGTTCGCCATTTCCTCCACTGTGGTCTGATCTTGGAGTTGGTATATTTAACTAGGGGGGGGGTGTGGGGGTGAAGCCCCCCACATTATATAATGTTTTAAGTTTTTTTTTTCAGAGGGAAAAAAAAACGCTGTTCCGGGTGTTCGAGATTTTAAGCTTTCGCTTATAAGGGGTCGATGAATTAGTTTTCACATTTCTAAGCATTCTCTAACTTAATATAGACCCACTATGAGGGCAAAAGCCATGTTGAGTTGGTGTGAGTATATTATTTTGGAGAAGGGACTGTATAAGCTGCTGGTGTATACATCTTTCAAGAATTCTGGAGATGGGAGGTAAATGGATGTGGAACGAAAATTGGTAGGTTGGGTGGAGCTACCACTTTTGTGAATGTGGGTGATATGTGATATTTTCCATATGCTGGGGACTACAGATTCTGGTAAAGACCTACTGATACTTATTAGATAGGCAATGGATTCGGTAGCTAGTTTAAGTTATTGGGGTGGGAGATTGAGCATGGTTTTAGTTTTATCAGTAACGTTTTTATAGTAGCAGTATGTATAGGGTGAAATGAGATAGGGGATGTGTTGTCTTTAAGGGCTTTATGTCTGTTATGTTGGGTAGGATCAGAAATAGTAGTGGAGGTAGTATAGGTGGTGGAGAGGGAGAGTCTGGTGCTGGAGATGTTTGTCAGTAGGTCTTCTACAGATTTTATAAAGTGCTTGTTAAAGTCTTCAGCTACTAGGGATGAAGAGGCTTCTGGTGCTGGATTGTGTTCTTTATTTCTACCTGGGCTAAGTAAGGTTGAATAAAATAAGAAAAATCTGGGGGATTGTTTTTGTGTTCATGTTGAAGTTGGGAATAATAAGTTTTCTTATCTTTATTCACTAACTTTTTTTATGTTGTTACAAAGTTTTTGAAAAGGCTGATATTTCTGTGAGTTTTATTTTGCTTCTAAGTGTCTCAGGCTTGTCTCTTTGTTTCATAAGGTTTTTATATTCTTTCGCTAGCCACGGGGCTATGTTCTTTTTTATTCTTTTTGTACATACAGGGGCAAGGGTATTAAGTACATGCAAGAATGTGGAGCTGAAGTAGTGTACAGCTTTGTCAAGAGGCAGCATTTTTAGAGGAGCCCAATTAATTTTGTTTAGAAGATCAGTAAATATTTGCTGACTGACTTTAGATAATTTTCGGACTAATTTTACAGTATGTTAGTTCTGATGGCAAACATTGGAAGATGGTCACTAAGGGAAGTAGAGAGGGTACATGTGGTGGAAAAGTAGGATGGATGTGATATGAGTATTCAGTCTAGTGTAGATTGCTGAGTCAGATTTATACTATACCTAGTAGGGCTTTTGATGAGTTGTGAAAAATCAAAGAGGTTTACAGTGTTTGTGGGTGAGTTAGATTCAATAATTTGCCGGTCTATGTTGACATTTCCAGGGATGATTGTTTCATGTTTGATTGTATGGGAGGAGCAGGACAGTATGTCTTCTAAAATTCTTATATTGTGTTGCCCTGGAGGAATATATAGCACTATAATATAGATCTGTTTTGTTCTGATAAGGTTTAGGAAAGATATTAGTAGCTCTGCATGAAAAAACTTGGGAGTTTCATTAGTGTAGGGTGTAATGCTGAGTGACTTAAGATATAGCAGGGCTACTCCTCTGCCTTTCTTTTTAGGTCTGTCTAGTCTGGCTACTGCAAAATTAGGGGGTGTAATGTCAGTCTTTTACATTAGGGTGTAACATGTTTCTATTAGGGCTAGTACATCAGATTTATTTTGGTCTATCATTGCATGTAGTGGGGATATTTTGTTTATAGACTTTTGAGGTTCGTTGTGTTATAATGTTAGGTTTCTGAGAGAGGCATTACTTATATATTATTTAGTGAGAGGTCCTGGGTTAGGGTTTATGTCTCCACTTTGAAGCAGAAAGGAGATTAGGTATGAGTACAGTGAGTTGTATTTTTTGTGTAAGGTAGATGACTGGGGTAGAAAAATGACTGCCACTCATTTCATCTCCAAAGCCTTACTGAACCAGATCTGTGACTTCATCTATAGCTTTCTTCTCTAGTGTTCCAACTGATGACACATGTGCTGCAGCTACCTGGTCCAAAGTATGTATCATCATTTGACACTATAAATTGGATAAGCAATCTAGATCTAGAGCTTCTTTTGCTTCAGCTGTGCTCTAGAATATGTCTTTCCATAAAGCTTCTCAAGTTAGAAAGTATCTGGGGACTCTACCCATACTTTAAGGAATAGATGGAAAAGACAATATCAGACATGAACATTATGTACTCACCATAAAGATTGATCTGTTGCCTGTGTCCTTCCTTCCTCATCTACCCTCCCACTATCCCCCTTCAAAATTTTATTATTAGATTTCCTTTTTAAGATGGTCCTAGCTGGCCTCAACTTGGTTCCTGAAGGTTGTATCTTTTGCTCTTTCATTCTCCTTATTAGTTATACAATGCTACTTGTCTACTGATACCTTTATTTCTTTTAAATCCCCTTTTTAATAGCAGACAAACTCTATCTGAGGTAACTCGTTCCTAACACTAGGGATTATGGGTAGGAGAAGGAGCCTAAGCACTGGATCCAAAACTTCAGGATGGCCAAGGCTTGATCTTAGATCTGATCCGAGACCCATACAGCAAGGAAGGACAGAAACAGACAACACAGATCTAGCGTTATGATGAATAGATAACCTTCATTGTGTATCTTTTGTCTGATGTTGACTCTTGTATCTTTTCACAGAACCTTAAGTTTAATGTTCAAATTTAATATTTTAATGTAACTGTATTAGAAACTAAAATGACTATTTTATACATAAACACTTCCCACTACAATACAGCATAAATGTAACTCTGCTGGAAATAAGAATATTCCTTGCTGATGGTGGCTAGGCCAGATTTTACTCTACTCTCACAATCTGAAAAGGCAGAGATTTTAAATGTGCTTCTAGAATTTAAAAATGACAATTGTAGCAGCAAAAAGATATGAAAGAAATCCTAACTCAATAAGTGGAAGAAACTGTGCTGAAACTGGTTTTTCATGATGGTAGACTGTGTAAATTGAAGAAATACAATGTGCACTTACTTAATCATGGGTGATTATTATTCCTTAAAATGGGTGACCTCCACAAGAGAAGTTTATACATTATATCATTTTTAGCTTCTTATCTTGAAGAACAATTTTGCATTTCTGAGGTTAGAACATAAAACACTGATCTATGGCAGCAAATCTACTGACTTAAAATCTCAGCCAGGCTAATTATAGTGAAATTTCTTTCTTACTGTCTGGAGGAAGATGTACAACAAACAACCTGTGTAAAGACTGATTCATTTTAAATGGGCCTCCATTTCTTTTGACAAAGTTGCTCTTGATATCCCTGTGAGAAGCAGAAGCAGTTTACTTATGCTTACTTGGGCTTCCAATTGTAATTCCTAGACCCATAATTATCTAGAGTAATAAAAAAACAGAAAATATAGGAGAACAACAAAAGATGAATATCAGTGTTCTCCTTTAAGGTTGTTTCTTGAAGGGAGACAAGCCTCTGCACCTCTGACGCAGGGAGAAAGTCTCCCGCACACCCCAAATTTATATATATATATATATATATATATATATATATATATATATATATATATATATATATCTATTAGATATAAATATAGGTATGTGTGTGTGTGTATATATATATATATATATATATATATATATATATATATATATATATATATATATATATATATATATATATATATATATATATATATATATATATATATATATATATACACACACACACACACATACATGTATATGTATGTATATATATATATATATATATATATATATATATATATATATACACACACACACACACACACACACACATATATGTATATGTATGTATAGATATATAAATATATATATATATATATATATATATCTTTATATATATATATATATATATCTATATACACACACACACACTCATATCTGTATATGTATGTATATATATATATATACATATATATATATATATATATATATATATATGTATATATATATATATATATATATATGCAGAGAAACACACCCTGGAGCTAAGAAACAATATAATAACTGCTGGTATGCTGTGGTAAAAGTCAAGAGGGTGTTGGGGTGCTGTGTAACCAAGCTATAGCACCAAACACGTAGCCGTAATATGTCTGTAACTGTTAATTCAGCACTAAATTTAGTACTGCGACTACAAAGAGCTCTATCACTCACCAAACTGCTTCAGCGTAACTTCACCAGCTTCCAGAAAACAAGCTGACGAACGTTCCAAAGCAAAACAGTATCTGCGTTATATAACCAACTCCCCCAAGCAAGTTGTCAAACAAACAAATATATATTGTTCAAATTGTGGTAGTTCAGCCAAATACCGGCTCCAAAAAACTCCTGGAAATAATCCGCTGCAAATGTCCAAAGTTCCAAACATTAACTGAAGCACAACCCTTCGGTCCAATCCTCGTGCTCAACAAAAGGTATAACACACATCCAAACAGTAGCCGAAATAATAAAATATAACAATTTTATTTGTGAGCGCTTGAGGCACTCCACCTGCTTCTTCAGACAAACAGATATAATTAGTTTAAAACAGTTTAAATATGTTAGGAATATTTTAAAAACAGACTTCCATCCAATCCTAAGCATGATACTAATACATGTGACTTTCACTCAAGCTTGTCAGCAAACCTGCTATTTACATTTAAAGTGACAGCTTCAACACCAGTAGCTCACTTCAGGAGCTTCACATGCTTAGAATAATAAAGCATGAATATAATAATATATAAGTTGTATATACAAAGACATATAGAGAATATATAAAAACAACAGCTTAGCTGAATAAGCATGCATAGGACACTTCCATAAACATAAGAAGTGCAGCAAATATATAATGAATGAAAATAAAATATATATGAAAGCAACGCTTCTAAGAAATCCCATAGATGTAACACTTAAAAACAAATAAATATAACATGATATAAACAAAGCAATGAATGTTATAAATAATGTGGAAGATATTAAAAGTGATAATAATAACACTAATAATATGGACGAAAAAATAATAATAATAATAATAATGATAATGTTAATAATGATAATAAACCTCTCATATAACTAACTAATATGAAAATATGTCTCTAAAGGTTATGACCATACAACTAAATCCATCCAGAAATGTATGACCACTAAATTCAGTCCTAAATAACTAGTCCTAAATAACTAACATGATAAAGCATCGACATACTAACAAGCTGATGAGTGTTAGTTCCTCGCTAAGTGCAAATAATGCAAATAATTACTAGCTACTCGTAGATACTTTCCCGAGAGGCAAATTAATATCACTAACACTGTATATACTCTATACTTCGATCTCTGATTCAGAGAATAAATGACTGGTGTAATAATACACATTAGTGACCAAACGCAAGATATGCAAAGACTATCTATAACTTCCAAATAATCATATGTCTATGCTAAACATAGTCATAAATGCATCAATGTATATTGATCAAGGAATATATATAACTGAACTACAGAGAGGAAGTATGTATTATGATAGGACAATGTCAGTTGAAATTGGACCAATACATATTAATGGAATCATAAATGTTATAATGTGGTTATAACCATTATTAAAGGCAGATGAAAACAGATGAAAACATCTAGCAACTGGGTGACTCATAGATTACACTGTAGCCACTAAACAATGATGGACGGACGGTCTATCTAATAGACCTGCCCTTAAGGTGTGGTTTGATGGACATATTTTTATATTAGTTAGTTATATGAGAGGTTTATTATCATTATTAACATCATCATTATTATTATTATTATTATTTTTTCGTCCATATTATTAGTGTTATTATTATCACTTTTAATATCTTCCACATTATTTATAACATTCATTGCTTTGTTTATATCATGTTATATTTATTTGTTTTTAAGTGTTACATCTATGGGATTTCTTAGAAGCGTTGCTTTCATATATATTTTATTTTCATTCATTATATATTTGCTGCGCTTCTTATGTTTATGGGAAGTGTCCTATGCATGCGCTTATTCAGCTAAGCTGTTGTTTTTATATATTCTCTATATGTCTTTGTATATACAACTTATATATTATTATATTCATGCTTTATTATTCTAAGCATGTGAAGCTCCTGAAGTGAGCTACTGGTGTTGAAGCTGTCACTTTAAATGTAAATAGCAGGTTTGCTGACAAGCTTGAGTGAAAGTCACATGTATTAGTATCATGCTTAGGATTGGATGGAAGTCTGTTTTTAAAATATTCCTAACATATTTAAACTGTTTTAAACTAATTATATCTGTTTGTCTGAAGAAGCAGGTGGAGTGCCTGCGAAAGCGCTCACAAATAAAATTGTTATATTTTATTATTTCGCTACTGTTTGGATGTGTGTTATACCTTTTGTTGAGCACGCAGGATTGGACAGGGTTGTGCTTCAGTTAATGTTTGGAACTTTGGACATTTGCAGCGGATTATTTCCAGGAGTTTTGAGTATTTGGCTGAACTACCACAATTTGAACAATATATCTTTGTTTGTTTGACAACTGCTTGGGGAGTTGGTTATATAACGCAGATACTGTTTTGCTTTGGAACGCTCGTCAGCTTGTTTTCTGGAAGCTGGTAGTTACGCTGAAGCAGTTTGAGTGATAGAGCTCTTTGTAGTCGCAGTACTAAATTTAGTGCTGAATTAACAGTTACAGACATATTACTGCATGTTTGGTGCTATAGCTTGTTACACAGCACCCCAACACCCTCTTGACTTTACCACAGCATACCAGCAGTTATTATATTGTTTCTAGCTCCAGGGTGTGTTTCTGCATATTTTTGGTCTACGTTAGGTGGTTTATATAATATATATATATATATATATATACACATACATACATTTATATATATATCTATATATATCTATATCTATATATATATATATATATATATATATATATATATATATATATATATATATATATATATATATATATATATATATGATATCTCCATACCTCAAAGAAAAATGAATATTTGGAGAGACAGCAATCTCAATCTTAATAACTAAGTCTGCATTTTCTGTCATTCAGTCTTGTTACTCCAGAACTGACAGAAACAATTCTCGGAATATCAAATGGTTACTGTTCAGTTCAAATGCCTGATTATGAGTTGGGCATCATTTTTTTAATTTTGTGAAGTGTTAGTCAACAACCTTAATAAAGGGGGAAAAGTGTTTTTGCACTGGGGTTAGTTATACATACCAACTTAGAAAAACTGTGGCAGAGGTATATAGAGATGGAAAAATGTGGAGAGAGTGTATTTCACTTCTAATATGCTTTCATTACAAGATGGATTTTGTAGTGTTTATCAGTATGTATCTGATGAATCTGATGATTTACTTCCTGCCAAATATAAAAAAAATGCTAGTGTGGCAAATGGCAAATGTGTAGAAATGTCTGTTCTTTGTAGAAAGTTTGATTATGGAATTTGGAACTCATGTCTAATGTAGAAAGTCATAAACAGACTCAGGAGATCTTAGCAGAATTAATACTGCAATGTTCATTTTTAATTGGTCAGTGGTTGTTGTAAAATTGTTACAATAATATTGCTTTTCTTCAGAAAAGGTATAACGAATGTATGTTTCTGCTGTTCAGGAAGACAGGCCCTTGATTTCATAGTCTTTCATGTATGTGCCTTTCTTTGCAATCAAGGAGATTGTTACTCTCTGGTGAACAGTCTCTGTGAAAACTATTTGGTACGTTAACAGTTTAGTACCATGACACGGATTTCTGAACCCGTTGTGTTGCTGCATTAGAATTGACTCTGGGACCATTGAGACAGGTTTTTCTGTCAGGCACATTTCTGGTGTAGCAATACATAATTTGTTTCTTTGCTATCAGCAGAGTTTAAAGTCTGCACAAGTAAGCTTTACTACTAACCTCTCCATTACATTTAACCATATGTAAGCAGGTAACTGTATGCATCTGGAAAATTGTATGCATGTGCAATTAATTATGCTCACAGCATAACAGTTTATTTCATTATGTGCTAGTGCAGTCTAATTAATATATAACAGGACAGAGTATCCTTGTCACAAGGACTGAGTATCCTTCTCAGGTGTGAGAGTGAGGTCTAATCAAATATAAAGAGAAGAAACAGAGGGGATTTCTTCCATAAGAATGTAACTGAATTTAATAATAGTCACATATCTTGGTATGAGAGTGGATTTTATAATGGCCGCCAGTACAACTGGTTTAAAATAGTCAGGGTGTGGAACTCCAGGCAGGTATATGTTTTATAAGTATGGAGGAGACAGCTATAGCTATTTGGTAAGATGGTCTGCGCTTACTAAAAATATCACTTTAAATTTTCCAGAAAAAGGTACTTTTGATAAGAAAATGTTAGAAAATCTAAAATATAAACTGAAACAAAAAGATAATGAGATACTAGCGTCTTGTTGGTCAGCTTTTAATGAGTGGCAAGAAGAAGCTAAAACTAATAGAAAGTAATCTATAGTTTGAAGTCTAACATAAGTCAGCTAGATTCAAGTCACAGCTACAGGCAGCTACTAGAACAGTAAACTTGTTAAAAAATATGCAAATGAAAAATCCTCGAAGTCTCACAAACCCAGTATGTCAATATACTTGGTCCAACAACAAATAATGAGGAAACTTCTCTGTGTGGTGGATCTAAGATTCTCTACTGTTCCTTAGAGTTCGGGCACCAAATAAAAAACATACTGTGAATATCCCACTTAATAGCAGGTGGTAGAAATACTCCCCGGGATTCATAAAGCTTGCGCCAGTGCAGGCGCAGCATCAGCGTTCTAATACCAAATATGGCGGCTAAGAGATCCAGGTACGAGCTGCTCCCACGTGCACTACCTGCGCATGCTACGCCTGCACAACTCCCAGGCCCTGTATGCTAATTACCCCATGCACAGCAGTGTAGCATGCAAATGAAGGTATGCAGTGATCCAGGAAGTGGTGCAGGCGTAGTGTAAGCATGCAGAAATGTAAACCGTAAGAAACGGTTTACATTTCTGCAAACATAAAACTGGAGCCATGACAGCCGACCAAACACATGCATTATATTGTTAATATATGCCAATGGCTAAATATATAGCCATTAGCATAAAAAACTGTACAAAATATAAAATTAACATTTAATATATATATTCGCACTATTGCGATGTGGAAGCGCAGGGCAGCTGTGCGCAAAGGGGATTACAAAGGAAATATAAAAATGTAGAATAAAACTGCAATGTAACACATATCACGATTTCCCCATAATAGTCAATGGCAGGCATGGTACACCATACTATGGCCAAGGATTGCTAAGGGGCTGTGACAGTGTTATGCACTGTAGCTAGGAATTAGTAGGCAATGACATGCAAATGAGAGGAGTAATAGTGAATCACAGATTCCCCGCTGGTGTAAGGATGCACCTCGCAGTGTAGTGTTATAACACTGAGGTGTGCCCTTGAGATAAAGATGACATCAAGAGAGGGGCATGTTGCCATTGCTGTGAGCACATTGGAGCACTGCTAAACTGGTTTGCCCCTAGCTAGGCAAAGCTGCAGGATAGGGGTGTGTTGAACTGGCCATAGCTATGCTTAGCTGAGAGTACACAAGGTAACTGAGCATGCATGTAAACAGAGATGAAAATGCATGCATACCCGGTAAATGGGTTTGCGCGGCGCGCACTGCAGCTGAAAAAGTAAGGATATAGGAAAGAAATAAGGAAATGCTGCAGCAGTGAAATTGGAGTACAAATGATTAATTAACACCTATGAGCCTACAATGGGACATTGACAACAGCTAACAAAGCTGCAAGCAGGTACCTGCAGAACAAGAAAGGGGAGGGGCTGTACTGCAAAGAAAACAGTAAAGTGTCAAAGCAGAACAAATCTGATTTGCAGTATATCAGCTACGAGACACATTTTGCCATGACTGGGTAGGGAAAGTTCAAAACAAGAAAGACGGCAGGTGGATGCATGCCTGATAATGGGAGGGGATCCAGGTTTTAAAGTGAATTAAAGGGCAACAGATTAATCAAGGCAGGCAAGCATATGCCAGGAAGCATATGCAAGGCAGGAAAACCTACTGGACCTGATCATCACCAACATGGGGTCTCTATGCTCCAGACCAGAAGTGTATCCCTCACTGGTAAGATCAGACCATAAACTAATCTCACTGGATATTCACATCCCGACCCCACCCCCTGCCCAGAAAACCACGGTGAAAAACTTCTCTAAAGCAAATTTCACACTCCTCAAAACCGAGGTGGATTCTTTCAAAGCCTCCGGGCCTGTGTAAAATACGGCCCAGACCGCAGAATCCTTTATAAATGCATTCTATGAACACCTTCAGGAATGCATGGATCATGCAATCCCAAATAGAACTAAGTCCCAATCCTCCAAAGGCAGGCGTCCTGTCTGGTGGACCCCAGCCATAAACAAACTATACAATAGAAGGAGGAAGCTACTACATGATAGAGCAAAATCCCAAAAAGGGAAGGCATCTCTGATCAGTGTTAGCAAAAAACTATGGGCACTCATAAAATCGTCTAAGGCCAGCTTCAAGACAAAAATTGCACAGGACACTAAGGATAATCACAAGGCTTTCTTTAGTTATGTTAGGAACCTGGGTGGGAATTCCCAGATATGCTCAGAATTAGTCCAAAATGACAAAAAATTCACCAAACCCACAGACATTGCCAACATCCTAGCTGACAGGTTCAGTGCAAACTTCTCCCCTCCTCCCCACCAAAAGGGCAAATATCTATCCAAGCAGAGTGCTGCCCCCCTGACATATCAGATGCTCAGGTAAGAGCCGCCCTCTCCAAAGCAAAAAACACAGCATCAATGGAACCAGACGGTGTCCCGGGCTGCGTCCTACATGAACTCCAAGAAGAGCTAAACCCAAACATAAAACTACTGTTCAATCTCAGCCTTACTACAGGATATGTACCCAAAGAGTGGCATACAGCAACAGTGGTCCCTCTCCACAAAGGTGGTGCCTCAACGGATCCTGGAAACTATCGCCCCATAAGCCTGGACTAGCTTGGTCTGCTAAGCTATGGAAAGGATCATCATGGACCTCATAAATAAAGATATTGGGGACCTACAGACACTGGATCCTACCCAGTTCGGCTTTAAGGGCAGATCCTGCCTCTTAAACCTGGTCGATTTCTTTGAAACAGTCACCAAGGCCATTGACGAGGGGAAGGTGGTCCACACAGTCTACCTGGACCTCACAAAAGCCTTCTATACAATATCCCACTTGGGCATTATAGATAAGCTCACCAGCTTAAATATAAACCCCTATGTCACTAGATGGGTTGTAAACTGGCTCAAGGACAGAACCCACATGGTTAGAATTGCTGGAGCCATGTCAGACTCCAAACCAGTTACAAGTGGCATCCCACAAGGCTCAGTCCTGGGACCTCTCTTGTTCGGTATATATTTCTTGGAGGTACAGGCCAACATGGAAGGACTGTGGCTGACCATGTTCGCAGATGACTGCAAACTGGGTGCCATGTGCCATAATCGACTCTCCAGCTGACACAAGCATCCTCCAAAAGGGCCTCATAGAAACAGACAACTGGTGCCAGAGCCATGGCCTCAAGCTAAATGCCAAAAAGTCTATAGTCATCCCCTTTGGTAAAAACAAAGTGCCCACAAATTACCACATAGGTGGTAATCCATTAAGTATGGAAGAAGTAATTAGGGACCTGGGGACCCACATTGATAGCAATCTCTCATTTGACAACCACATGTCCAAAGTGGTTAGAAAAACATTTTATATAGCCCACCTAATCATGAAGGGATTCGCATCTAGATCAGGGGAGGTCATTGTGCCTCTTTACTCATCCCTCATCAGGCCCATAATTGAGTACAATGCCCCTTTTTGGATGTACCTTACCAGACACCTGCAGCAACTGGAAAGACCCCAAAAGTACCTCACCAAGAGGATCAAAGGGCTCAACAGATGCCATATGCTGCCCAGTTAAAGAAACTCCAGCTCTACTCAGTGGCATACCACCTGCAAAGAGGCGATCTGTGCCTGACATATAAAGCCATGTCCAACCCAGAATTAATGGACACGCTGCACCTCAGAAAATCCAAATCCCATCGAGCCACGCGCTTGAGAGACTTGAACCTCAGCACTGAAATAAATAGGATATGCTGGAGGGACAGATTCATAACCCAGAGCCTCCCTTCACTCTGGAATAAAATCCCAGTCCAGGTTAGGCAGAGTCCCTCATTGACTCTCTTCAAGAGGAATCTTGATGAGTGGATGGGAGATCACAGGTTTACCCTGGGTATCACTTCTGTGTCACTGTTAGACAGAGGCACAGTATACTAACC
This sequence comes from Protopterus annectens, assembly GCF_019279795.1. Taxonomy (NCBI): domain Eukaryota; kingdom Metazoa; phylum Chordata; order Ceratodontiformes; family Protopteridae; genus Protopterus; species Protopterus annectens. The sequence continues at coordinate 1,514,163,001 of NC_056741.1, forward strand.
TTGAAAAAGGGCACAGCAAAATTAATTTAAAATGGATGGCGAAAGCCAAACACACTCTGGCTAGGCTTATAAATGCCCTAGGACAGATAGCCTAGTATGAACCTATGAACCTATATCTCCACAGTAAAGGTCCCACACTTGCAGTACTCATTGCAAAACCCATAATTAAGACACGCTGCAGCTGGAATAGCTCATACACACCCACTGACACCAGCAGCATCCATAGCACAATAGTATAAAGTGTGAAAGCACCTCACACACATTTGTGTATTCCCATACACTCTGCACCAGTGGTGTATACAGACAGGGAACTTTTAGTATGTGCATGTTAGGGGCTGCCACATCTTTGATCCACCAGCATGTGTTGAAGACTGAAGGTGGTGTGGAGGATGATGCACACGACCACCTGAGGCACCAGAGGAGGAGGAGAGTGTTCAGAACCAGGGTAACCTATCAGGGGCTACATGATCTGAAGATAGTAGAGCATTACAGGGTGGACAGGGACATCCTACAGCAACTTGTGGAGCTGTGCCAGCCATGTCTCAGAGCCAGAACAAACAGAGGGGAACCCACCCCAGTGGATATGAGGGTATGTGTAAGCCTGAGAATACTAGCTATAGGTACCTTTCAAAGACCAACTAGGGATATCATGGGGATCTCACAGGCATCAGCATCCAGGGTACTACACCAGTTCCTGGATGCCATGTTATCACATGCCAATGAGCACATATACTTCCCACAAATGCAGGAGGAGTTGGCCAGCAATATGCGTCTCTTCCACCATGTGGCAGAATACCCAGAGGTACTGGGTGCAATAGACTGCATGTACATACACATCAAGTCATCACCCAGTGAGTAGGGTAGGTGCTACATAAACCGCAAGGGATACCCCTCCATCAACTGTCAGGTCGTGTGCAATGCCCAGGGCATTATCATGGATGTGTGTGCTGGCGGCCCTGGAAGCTATCATGACTCCCACATCTGGCATGCCTCAGCTGTATCAGTTATTTGTCAGGGGGACATCCCAAATGGCCACCTGGTGGGGGATTCTGACTATGCACTGGAACTGTGGATGATGACTCCCATCAGAAATGCACACACACCCATGCAGGAACGCCATAATGAGGCACATGCACAAATCAGAATCATCATAGAGTGTGTGTTTGGGATGCTGAAATCATGGTTCCATTGCTTGGACATATCTGGTGGAGCCTTGCAGTACTCTCCAGGCACATGTGCCCAAATCTTCATAGTATGTGCCATGCTACACAATATGGTCCTGCGGAAACAGCTGCAGCAGGGACAGAATGGTGAAGGCCCTCACAACCCACCACCATTGCCAAGGGCCCCATAGGCACAGAGGTGCTCAGACCATGAACACCCTGAGCCAGCCCCAGTAGGCAGATGGAGGTGTGCCCAGTATGCCCATGCCTTGGCAAAGAGGGAACATATAGCACACACACTGACAGTGTAGGCACCTAGGGACTGACACCTTTCTCCACCTGCACACACAGTAAAAATGGATAACACACACACACACACACACACACACACACACACACACACACACACACACACACACACACACACACACAGACACACACACAGACACACACAAGACTACCTGTAAATTGTCATGTATAGGCAGTCTATTATGTGCATCCAACATAGGCAACCCTCAACTATTGCAAACACAACTGTCATTGGCACAAGGTAAGTCAACACCTGAACAGTAAATTAAGCTATCAGCATGTGCTGATACTGTATGTATAGATTCATAGGTAGGCACTTGGCCAACTGCCAGAGGCCGTTCATAAGCCCAGCCAAAATGTGTCAGCTTTTGCCACCCCATTGATTCATTAACTGTCCCTCTGTGGAGCAGAGCCAATGGAGGGATCCCAGGGTTGCATCTACTGTTCCCCATCCACTCTTCAAGGTTTCTCTTGCAGAGTGTTAGTGAGAGGCTCTGTTTAATGTAGTTAGGGATGTTGGTCCAAAGCATGGGGAGTGTCTGTGACAGGAATCTGTCCCAACAGCATCTTACAGTTATTGTTGTGGCAAGGTTCAGCTCACTACAGTGTGTGGCTCACTGTGACATGGATTCCCATATGTGGAGCATATCCATTAAGCCTGAGTTCGACATGGCTGTGTTGGCCAGCAGAGATCATCTCTGGGTAAACAAGATGCCACTGAGTAAAGCAGGAGTTTATTCAGTTTGGCTGCATAGGCCATATGTTGGAGGCCAGTATTCCCCTTGGTGAGGTACATTCGTGGTGGACCTCCCGGCTGTTGGAAGTGTCTTCTGAGGTACATCCCAAATGGGTTATTATACCCTATGATGGGACTGATGAGTGATGAGTAACGGGGCACTATATCCCCAGTATGTCTAGATGGGAACCCTTTAGTAATCAGATGGCCTACATAGAAGGATGTCCTAACTACTGTGGAAATATGATTGTCAAAGGGGAGATCACTATCTACCTTAGTCCCCAGATACCCCATTACCTCATATGTATTAAAGTGGCTGCCACTTATGTGTTAATATGTGGGTGCTTAATATTCCACAATGGAATGACCATGCAGTTAGTGGCACTTGGCTGTAGGCCATGACATTAACACTCTGTGACAGTCTCTGTGAGGCCCCTTGAGGGATATCTGTGTCAGCTGGACTATCAGTCATGGTTCCCAGTTTGCAGTCATTACCAAACATAGTCTGCCGTAGTCCACCTGTGTTTGCCTGTACCTCTGAGACGTATATGTCGAACAGTAGGGCTCCCAGGACTGAGTCCTGTGAGACACCAGTCATGACAGGTCAAGAGTTGGACCTGGAGACCACTAGTCGTACCATTTGGGTTCTGTGTGTAAGCCCGTTGGCAACCCAACCTGTGATGTATGGGTGTATGTACAGGCTGGTGTGTTTATCAATAATACCTGAGTGGGGCATGGTGCCAAAGCCTTGGCGAGGTCCAGGTAGTATGTGTGAACCACCTCCCCCATCATCTAACATCTTGGTGACTGTATGTAAGACGTCAAACAGGTTCAGTAGGCATGAACTACACTCAACCAAGCTGACCTGGGTTGGGTCACGTGTTTGGAGTTTACCAATGTCTTTGTTAATGAGTGCCATGAGGATGCAATCCATACCATTGCAGACCAGGCTAGTCAGGCTTATGGGGTGGACGTTACCATGGTCAGTTGTGATTCCACCTTGATGGAGGGGAATAACCATTGCCACTCACCATTGTATGGGCATGTAGTCTGTGGAGAGGCTGAGGTTGGAAAGCTTAATTAGGTGGGGGGGTCAGGTTGTCTTGTACAGTTTGCAAGATGCAATCTATGACAACATCTGCCTCCATTGATGCTGTGTTCTGCTGTTAGAGAGGGCCATTTCCCCCTGTGTGTCTCTGATGTGTGGGATACTGTACCTTTCGGGTAATGTTGTGGGCCCTTTAGGGAATGAAGTATGCACTGAATGTTTCTGCAAGGATATTGGCAATATCAGTAGGGTCAGCATATTTTGTGCTATATTTCACTGGCACAGTGCAAATCTGTGTGTCACCACTTAGATCCTTGACATAGGCAAAGAAGGCTTTGAGGTTATCTTTCAAATCCTTGCGTATTCTCCTGCTGATGTTAGCCTTGGATGATGTCATGAGGGACCTATGTATCATACTAATAGTGATCATGGATGTCTGCCCTTTGTGGGATTTGCTGTTTGTCTGGAACACTGTCCTACTTCTGTAGTATAGCCTGTTTATTGCAGAGGTCCACCAGACTGGTGTCCTTGTCTAGGAGGAGTGAGTCTTGGTTTACCAGTGATGGCACGATCCATACATCCATGCAGGTGCTTATAGACTGCATTTACAAATCTGTCTATTTTGAGCAGTGTTTCCCCTTAGCGTGGGGGCTGCAAAACCCCCTACCCCTGTCACTAGTAGTGTAAATTTAGCTGTAGGAAAGGTATACACTGTGGTATCCATGAGTGGGGGAGATGCTTGGGTGTGGAAACAGTGAATAGTTCATGGTCAGATGTAACCAGTGACCAGTTAACCTCTGCTGTGGTGCACCTGTTGCCCATGTTGGTGATGACAACTTCTAGTATGTTTCCACCCCTCATTAGGGAGGTTACCACTGGATACAGGGCATATGAGGTGATAGATTCCAGGAAGCGCTGGCCTTGAAGTGAGTACTGGAGTAAGTTTCCCAGTTAATGGTATGGTAGTTGACATTGACCAATGCCAGGGTGTGGGTTAGGACTGTCATGTTCTCCACTGTCTCCAGGTAGGTGGAGTGGTGGTCCTGGGTCAAGGAGGGTGATCCATAGCAGGACACAGTTTACATTGCAGTTGTGGCTGATGTTGGCTGCACATGGATGATCTCAGAGGTATCATGCTGCCCCACTAACCTGGAGGTGTAGGCATCCCTGATGAATATGGATACACCCCCTCCATGTCTGTGTCAGTCCATGTTCTGTGGCTGAAATGTGTGGTATGGGTTGTAGTCTGGTAGTGCTGGTGTGCTCTCAGGAGCCTTAAGACAAATCTCAGTTACTGCACAGATGTTGATGTTGTCCATCCTGAGGAGTGCTGTGAGTGCATGCATGTTGTGATCACAACCCCTGGTGTTGAGTAGCATAACCCTCATTGATTCTGCTATTGTGCTGTTTACAGAGCTGGTATTCTCCTTCGAGACTCTCCTAAATAAGACACCATGGGGGCGCCAATAGCCTTGGCCAGTATTCCAAAGCCTAAGGCTGACACATAGGCTGGTATGGTATTGTTGCATCATGTTTCCCATCTGTGCTTGTTTTTCATCTCTCCTGTAGGTAACCTACTGGTAAGCAATAGAAAGCCTTAAACTTATACAAGTCTTCTAGCTTCCAAGGTAGGCTTTTGGAGTGACTAAGTATCAGTGTTCTGTATGTTCTTGCTGTACTTAACTGTTTCCTGACTACATGGTGATTTCTCACTGTATATTGTGATCTGAAAGTCTGTTTATTCACAAACTATGGCTGTGATGGCCTGCACTTTAAAGGTTCACAGATAGCCTACTATGTATCTGCCCAAGGGCAATTAGAAGCATAGCTACAGTGTGTTGGCTTTCTCTGCACCATTGATGAAGTAACTGAGCCTCTGTCAAGCATAGCCAATGAAGCAATTACAGGCAGAGTTGCTGGAAGCTGTTGAAGGCTGGGGTTGTGGAGGGTGATAGGGGCACTTAGTGATCTAAAGAGGGCATGTTAATGTGACAATTCAACACCATTCAATTTCCGCAACAAGTCTTAAAGCTATCAAACTGGACAGGCTCCCCCACCCCCTGGCTGTATGGTTCTGGGACACATGATCCCAGGGGTGTGCATTCTGTTACCCATTCACACAACAAGCTTTCCTTTGAAGTGTGTCAGTGAGGGGCTATGCCTACTGTAGTTAGGAATGTAATGTATTGTCTCACAGTACATTTGTTATATGCTATTTCAAGAGTAAGTGAAGCTCAGTGGGTTTGTGGGCCTCCACCCTTTGCTTAGCCTAGCTTACACACAGAAATCATCTAAATAGGAAATAGGCAGAAGCAACGTTAATGGCAACAGTGTAATGGTTACAGCATCTGCACAGTATCTGTGCATTTGTGGTCGCAATCCCAGTAAAGGCAGGGATGTTTATCATATTCAAAAATTATACCTTAACCACAGCTTGCATACTTAGGTAGTAATTGTCTGCATAATAAACATTTGAAACACCCATATAAACCTATGTGTGCTGGAGAGTACAGTCAACAGAGAATGTAATGTTATCTAAGCACATAGTGAGATGTTACTTCATTGACATGTATATATCCTGAGTATTTAGCAGATGTGGCCGTATTTGCGTGCACAGGTTATACATTACAGAGTTTGTTTAACTGTGTTTAACCGCTGCTATAATGCCACACAAACACTTTTAAACATGCTTAAAACTGCTTAAATGAGCCTTATTCTGGAGTAAAAAACATTTGTAAAGCATCGCAGGTGTTGAACCCTGAACCAAGCACACTATAGTCATGGGACTTACCACTAAGCCATCTAAGGTGTATACATGTTTCACAGTCTTGAGACTACGCCTTATACCATATGCATTCCACTGTAATGATCACAAATGAGACAGTCAATTTGTGCACATATGAACAGTACACTGTAAGGTACTGTAGTTTGTGAACCAACACATTCCAGTCTACATATGTATTACTGTTACAAATTAATACGAAAAATTAAAACACAAAAGGGAGGAATGTGTTGAAATAGGACAACTCGCCATGTACCCAATGAAAGGTGTATGCTCATATATAGATATACAGATATATATATATATATATATATATATATATATATATGTAAATATATATATATATATATATATATATATATATATATATATATATATATATATATAGAGGGACAGATAAACATATGCAATAATACATATATTTATATACACATGTACACACACACACACACACACACACACACACACACACACACACACACACACACACACACACACACACACACACACATGCATACATGTGTGTAGACAGCATCCGAAGTTTTCATATCTGAGTATAACATGGACCATAGCAATCACACATTCCTCTCCCCCAAACTATATGAACATAACATATGAAGAGTATATGCCAGTACACTATTACAAATATGTTCTATGGACACAGTCACCAACACAATTGCAATGACTGCAAATATCCATGACAGAAATACACAGACAGCTTTCATTTTGCAAAATTTTATTACATTCTGATGTATTGCCAAAAGGATTCAAGGACTAACAGTACCTGTATGTTATACAGGAAGCATTTAACAGTGCCTTAATGAATCAGCCTGCAACTACCACAGTATTAGTCCACTAAGCGATAGGTGTTCACATAGGGAAACACACATATAGACGTATAAAAGGGGTTCCTACACACCTGCATGTGTTATGTACACCCACTAACATCTACCCAACAACCAAAACAATTACATCAATACATACTGTCATACCATAACCAGTTATTCAACTACTGTACAACATCTGCTGAAACCTTAACATACCTGGACACAGACACACTAACATGGCCCTATGTGAAATAGTTGCTGTTATACAATTGAACAGCTGCTGATGTAACAGGCTTTGTATGAACTAATCCCATTTCAGAGGGCTGAAAGGTTCGTACACCATAAAGTGTTACCGAGTACTGATTATCAGCACAGTATGATATACAGTTACACCAGTAACACTAGAGGATTTGGTCTAAATGTGAGTACTGCTGTTATATTTCCATACGCCAATGACAGTGGCACAGGAAAATACTTTGTTGGGCGGCGTAAGCCAGGGAACCTTGTTGGCTAGGCTTACGTAGGCCCTTGGGCTGATAGCCTAGTACCTACCTATGAACCTATGAACCTATGAACCAAACAAAATATGTCTGGTAAGCACACTGTAAACCCCCTAACATTACATGCATAACTATGCAGCCTTGAGCTGGTCAAAGAACCTGGCTAGACTGAAACATATGCAGAAGTATTAGGTACAGACAAACCCTGCACAAGTAGCAATGTTCAGAAATATAACAGCAGTACTCACATTTAGACCAAATTCTCTAGGCATTACACACAATATATTACTGTTCATCTCCATACAGCTGTTGCAGTAGATTCCAAACAACACTTCCAGGCTGTCTTCCTCACAAGTAAGGCAAAGGGACAACGCCCAAGTGGAGTACTCAATTATACTCCACTGTTGCCATGGTATTGGCTAAGGCAGTAGCAGCGCAGCTGATGTGCATGTAATTAGCTACTTAGGAATGCCAATTGATTATCGGGATAGCACGTTACTGATCTGTAACTATAAAAGGTTGCCTTGTCACACATTCAAACCATCTGTATCTACCTGTAGGACAGTACAAAACACTGAAAGATGAACCAAAAACGAGTATTATACTTATTTATTTTATTTTTTATTTACATTTGTTAACCGGGAGTGTCTAACTGGACGTAGGTCCATTTTCAGTGGAGGCCCGGGAAGAAAAGCTCCACAGTTAAAACAAACAGACAGTAGTTACATTACACTACATAGAGATTAACAATTTAACATAGCAATTACTTACAACATATTTACAGATGAAGAACATAGTACATGAGTAGACAACTAGAATCTTTATCTGTGAAGTGCATACCAGACATTAACAAATGTTACAATGAGAAGTTCCTGCTGTATAATAAGTACTAGGCTTATGAGCATCTGAGCTTGCTATAATCAAGGTAGTTAGTGGAGTGGAAAGAAAGGTAGTGGTTGGATGGGGTGGGTGATATTAGAGTGGGAGTTGCAAGGGCATAGCCAGCATGTTTTTAGGTGTGCTTTTAGTAAAGTTTTGAAGTGGGTGCATGATGGTATACTGTTCTATATTCTATTATACTCGTCAATAACACCTCCAATTACTAAGAAGGTATGTATAACATGTAGTATGTCTGTGTATGTTGTATCTGTTCTGTAAGAATTACAGTGTAATCAATGCATATAGTGGAAATAGCTATCTTGTAGCAATGTATTGTTGAGCAGTAGTAATGCTTGTAGCATTCTATGTGTGTACTGTTGTAGGTCACAAGGCAAACTCCGCATACATCACAAGGGATGATATGGGCTTGGAACTCATCAATTCGCTTCCAGCCACTGTCAGTGTCAGGATTGGTCCAACAAGTATGTGCTATAACAGGGGATAGTATATGCCGATATGTTGTAACAGTCGACATATGTATGGGTGTATAAGTAAGATGAACATGTCAAAGGTGGGCTTACTGTGCAAATATGGTGTGCACTGTGGGATATTGTGCCAATAACTGTGTAATGTACAGTATTTTAGGCAGATCTGTATTCCATTCTACATAGCAGTTCTGTTATGTTATGCAAACAGTAGTTATGTCTATTGGCAATTACAATACTCAATAACAGGATACATATCATTTATATTCATCTGACAGTTTAGCAGCATGATAGCAAAGATAACTGGAAGAGCTAGGTAACTATCCATGCACATAACACATGTAATATCCACCTCTCTAGTATCGTTTGCAAGCAATAACAGCTGTGCATGTGTACATGTTATGCAAATGTGTAGTGACCCTTGTTACAGGGCTGGACTTCTCTAGTATTGTTTGCAAGCAATAACAGCTGTGCATGTGTACATGTTATGCAAATGTGTAGTGATCCTTGCTACAGGGCTGGTCCTCTCTAGTATCATTTGCAAGCAATAACAGCTGTGCATGTGTACATGTTATGCAAATGTGTAGTGACCCTTGTTACAGGGCTGGGCCAAATGGCTATGTGCACACCTACACAGAGTGGAAATTGAGAGTAGAGACACACTGGTTGAACTACCAGATTTGTGTAGCCTAACCTCTCATTGCCAACCTAACAGCCACTTGCACATACCGTATGTAAGGTAGTACACAGTACTGGTAATGAAACAGGTTGCATATCATTTTTAACTCCAGTGTAACATCTGCAGTAGGAGTGTAAGATGTAGGAGACTGCTGCCCATGTGTAATAGCTGCTTCATAGGTGATGGCTTACACTATCTGATTATATCCTGATCATGTTGATAGTGGCATCAGAGTCTATTGATACATGACTCTGTTTGGAGAGTGGGTGGTTGTGCCCAACAGAGCTCATGGTCCTGTTAGATATGTGAGTATATACCCAGAGAAGCAAAAAGACCTGTAGACACTTGCATCATCTGTAATCAACTAACAGGATGTGATGTGCTCCTCAGAGGAGGATTGCTGCTAAAGGTAGCTACAATGTTTCCATAATAGCCAGTGTTGTCACGTCCATAACACAAATATTTACATGTGAGCATCACTGTCTAAAACATCTTCATAAGCAATAAGTAAACTTAATACAGTACTTGGTACTTGTAGTATTGAATGCTCATACAGACATGTCCACTAGTCAGCTACTGGTGTTTACTAATGTCAGCTTTGTGTATGTGGCCATCCTGGGGGAATGTAATCTCTATACCATGTACACTGCCAAACCCACCAAACAACACACCCCACACATTGTTTAGGATGCAGCTACAGGGGTAAGCTGGAAGGCAGCCCAGTCTACAGCCATGACTGGACTGGACAGTCAGGTGTAGGTTAACACATGCAGCTCATCAACACAACCAACACATACCCTCACCAGAACACAGTAAGGACACCCACACACACTACCGTAAATCATACACATTCACAAATGCGTCTAAGTATCTGGCCAAACAAGTGACCCCCCCAAGCAGGAAGAGACAGACACTGAAATACACAAACTGTATGACATAGTTTGCATAATTGTGCCACACCTCAGAACACGTGGCCAGAAACATGCCCAGCAGTACTCATTTGTGAATGTAAACTCTAGCACTATGTTACACACCAACCTATATGAGGGCATACATACTGTCAGCTGCCTGTCTGTCATGATTAGCCACATGCCCATACACTCAGACCACCTTCTGAACTATACACATGGCTCTGGCATATTCCATGTTGTTGTGCAGGACCTGTGATGTAGTAGCCTGGACTGCATGGAAACACATGTAGGAACTGTCAGGTCTTATAGCCCATGCAGGTATGTTCCAAGGCCTGGGTAGCATTCTGCGATTGACCAGAATGATAATGCAGTACAGGGACAAAAGGATTGTATTCCACAATTGTCTAGTGTAGTGGTGCAAGTCAAAGGGTATCCAGTATTTGTCTGCCTGGGATAACATGGTTGACAGCCCGTGATGTTTTGCAGACAGGGCCTGCACCTGTCACCCCTGAAAATCTGGATACTGCCTAGGGCTCATGCTTCCCCTATAGTGCCTTCATCATGCACAGTTCAAGTGAACGTCCACTGCTGTTACAAGGACAGCCAAGCAATAAACTGCAGGTCTCGCTACACAATGATATATGTCAGAAACACTATATGGACACACATGTCAATCCCTAACATGGAGAACATATCTGTGCAGTGGCTGAGATATGTTTCAACACTCTGGAGAGCACACCTGCACGACCATGTTATAACACATACCTCACCTCTTGCCCATTATCCTTTATTGGAACACACGGGCCACAGGTGTGTCCATATTCCTGAAGGATATGTACACCCCCACACTAGTTGCACTTGCATAACTTCAGATGCATTATGCTGAGCAACTACTTTTGTGCCAAAGTGGAATTCAAATTGCACCTTGCGACAGATCACCCACCATGCCGTGGATTTCCCAACTGTCATAATGTGCTGTAATGGGGAAGATTAGGTCTGAGACAGAAAACCATAATGATGGCTACTCTCAACTATTCCATTATGAACTGGGAAGACTCCTCATGTACCAACACCTGCGCTCAATGCATGTTGGATTCCATCAACCCCAATGACCTCGATCACAGTAGTCACACAAACAGGGCTAACAGTATGCTATACATAGTCAGTCTCCAATGCCAATGTTATGTTTCCTAAGGGCAAAGTGACTGTCATGGCACCCATGCAGATGGACAATGCATGTGCAAATGCTGAATCGTACACAAATTAACCTTAAGCAGTCACATACATGCAATAATTGTGCCATTGAAACAGAACCAAGATTCAACCAAACACAAACAAGAAGGTAAACTGGTGGTACCATGTTTTATAGGTTCATAGGTAGGTACTAGGCTATCTGCCCGAGGGTATTTTTAAGCCTAGCCAGAGTGTGTTGGCTTTTGCCACCTCATTGATTAATTAACTGAGCCTTTGTCAAGCAGAGCCAATGAAGTGATCCTAGGGGTGTATTTTCTGTTACCCATCCACTCATCAAGGCTTCTTTTGAAGAGTGTTAGTGAGGGGCTCTGCTTAATGTAGTTAGGAATTTTGTTCCTAAGCATGCAGAGTCTCTGTGACAAGAATCTATCCCTCCAGCATGTTCTATTTATTGTTGTGATGAGGTTTAGCTCACTAGAGCGCGTGGCTCGCAGTGACTTAGATTTCTTTAGGTGGAGCATGTCCATCAATTCGAAGTTGGACATGGCTTTGTAAGTCAGGCAGAGATCACCTCTGAGTACAGCCGGAGATTTTTCAGTCGGGCTGCATAGGACATATGTTTGAGGCCAGTGATCCTCTTGGTGAGGTGCTTTTGTAGTCTTTCCAGCTGTTGGAAGAGTCTTGTGAGGTACATCTCAAATGGGGCATTGTACTCTATGATGGGTCTGATGAGTGATGAGTAGAGGGGCATTATAACCTCTTTATTTCTAGATGTGAACCCCTAAGTAATTAGATGGGCCACATATAAGGATTTCCTAACTACTTTGGCAATATGATTGTCAAAGGAGAGATTACTATCTACCTGGGTCCCCAGATCTCTTATTACCTCTTCTGTATTAAGGGGGCTGCCACCTATGTGGTAATTCGTGGGTGTTTTGTTTTTCCCAGATGGGATGACTATGCATTTTTTGGCATTTAGCTTGAGGCCATGACTTTGACACCAGGTGTCTGTCTCAGTAAGGCCTTTTTGAAGGATGTCCGTGTCAGCTGGAGAGTCAATTATGGCTCCCAATTTGCAGTCATCGGCGAACTTGGTTAGCCATAGTCCTCCTGTGTTTGCCTGTACTTCTGAGAAATATATGCTGAACAGTAGGGGTCCCAGAACCGAGTCTTGCGGGACACCACTTGTGACTGGTTTACAGTCGGACCTGGAGCCTGCTATTCTTACCATGTGAGTTCTGCCTGTAAGCCAGTTGGCAACCCATCTTGTGACGTAGGGGTTTATGTTCAGGCTGGTGAGTTTTTCTATAATACCCGAGTGAGGAATGGTGTCGAACGCCTTGGTGAGATCAAGGTAGGCTGTGTGAACCATCTTTCCCTCATCTATGGCCTTGGTGACTGTTTCAAAGAAGTCAACCAGGTTTAGTAGGCATGATCTGCCCTTAACAAAGCCGAACTGGGTCGGGTCAAGTGTTTGGAGGTTCCCAATGTCTTTGTTAATGAGTTCCATGATGATGTGCTCCATAGCCTTGCAGATTAGCCTAGTCAGGCTTATGGGGCGATAGTTACCAGAGTCAGTTGTGGCCCCTCCTTTGTAGAGTGGAATAACCATTGCTGTGCTCCATTCTATGAGCATGTAGCCTGTGGAGAGGCTGAGGTTGAACAGCGTGTTTAGGTGGGGAGTTGGTTCATTCTGTAGTTCATGCAAGATACAGCCTTGGACATCATCTGGCCCCATTGATGCTGTGTTTTTGACTTTTGAAAGGGCTGTTTTCACCTGTGCATCTGTGATTTCCAGGACACTACACTTTTCTGGTATTTTTGTGGGCCCTTTTGAAGGTGAGAAGGAGGTGAAGTTTGCACTGAATCTATCTGCCAGGATGGTGGCAATATCAGTAGGTTCAGTATATTTTGTGCTATTTTGCACTAGCTCAGAGCATATCTGCGAGTTGCCACTTAGATTCTTGACATAGCTAAAGAAGGCTTTGTAGTTATCTTTCAAATCCTTGGCTATTTTGTGAGGGACCTTAGTTTCTTACTGATATTGATCAGGGATGTCTTTCCTTCTTGGGATTTGCTTTTTTTCTGAACTAGTTTCCAACTTCTGTTGCATAACCTGTTTATGGCAGGGGTCCACCAGACTGGGTTCCTTCTCTTAGGGGAGCGAGTTTTGGTTTTGCTAGGGATGGCATGAGCCATGCATCCTTGTAGGTACCACAGAAGGTAGTAACTGCTGCAAGAATGAACACACATGAGTGTAGATGATCCCTGGTCAGCCTCAGTAAGATGCAGATACACCATATAAAACCACACAAAGTACTGTGAAACTAATTCACCACATATTATGAGGCCAAGCACAGAGCATTCTATAGCTGTGTCATTAATCGTAATGGCAACGACAAGACCTGCCCTGCTGCACAGCGCTATGGCATGGGAAGTACTGCACCTACAGAAATAGCACCTGTTCATCCAGATAGGGTCTTGGAAAACCTAAACCCACTCCCACCCCCCAACAGGTACACTTAGTTATATATCCATGTACACTACAGGGCCCCTTTAATAACAACTATGCAGGTACAAGCTGCACTCTCTAAAGTCATACATACAGCTTTCATGGGACCTGTCAACATCCCAGGGTGTATCCTACACAAATGCAAGAACAATCAGCTATCCACATACACATCATGTTCAATCATAGTTCAATGTCAGGCTGTGTACACACTGAATGGTGCACAGCAACAGTTATCACACCCCACAAAGGGGGAGACACCATTGATAATGGGAAATAGTGCACAACTACCCTGCTGAGTCTGGTCTGTAAGGCCATGAACCATGATCAACGTATTTGATGTAATCTATACAGATAAAGATGACAGTAGGGTTGATTCACACTGCATGTCATGACCTTGCCAGGTCGTAGGATACCATCACCCATACTGTGTTCCAGCTACACTCAGTAAACAAGATGTATATTCCTATGTCACAGGAGTGGTTGGAAACTGGACTGCTGGCAGAACCAACACTACAGAGGGTGTCTGACTAATACACGCACATCAAACCAGTGCCAGCCACAGTAATACAGAGTTCATTCCTGGCACTCCCCTTCTTTGTTATCTATACCATACAGGCTAACACAGAAGGCATCTGCCTATTGATGTTTGCAAATGACTGTGAACTAGGAGCAATTATTATCTCAATGTGTGCTGCTTTCAACATACAGCAGGGCCTTTGTGTGTCAGATGTGTGGTGTGTGACGTATGGCCACAATCTGACAGCTAAGTATTGCATTGTCACCCCCTATGTTGAAAACCATGTACCCATGAACTACCACCTAGGCAGCGGTCAACATAATAGCAACTGTGGGTGTATGAGATGCAGCTGGACAGTAGTCTTTCCTTTGATAGTTACTTCACCACACCAGTCAGGTAGACATATGTGGCACCCCTAGTCATGACAGGGTGCCATCCAAGAATATAGAGATAATTGCTCAGCCATACTCAACACTCATGTGACCCATAATAGATCACATATTTTCTTTAAGGGTTATTGCCCATGTGTAGATGGCCTACACTGCTCTTCCCAATCCCTGGCTCCACTATGTAGCATGCAGCCTAGCCTGAATAAAGCCATGTCCAACCCAAAGGTGTTGGACATGCTACACTTAACACATCCTGATCCCAAATAAACACATACTTCATGGACATCCACCCTTCTAGTATGGGGATCTCAACATGCCTGACAGATCTCTGTCCCATACACTTAACATACTCTTGCCATACTATGCATCCCTGTCCAGCGAAGCTGCACATTGCCCCTCTATCTGACATGGTGTGATGACCGCATGCCAAATATATCAGTAACCCTGTGGATCAGTTCTGTGGCACTGCTTGAACTGGCCACTGAAACTTACCTGTCTGTTGCCTACAGCTAGGTAACTTATCTGCCTAGGCTGATAAATGGCCCAGGGCATATAGCCTACTAGATCACTATCACCATACATGCTATAGTTGATATCAACCCTGCAAATACTATCAGGCAAGCTATTGTCCCATGTGTTACACATGTGCAACACAGGCAATACATGGCAGGATGCTACACAGCTGTACAGTGTCATGTAGATGTATATGGCAAAACCATACATGCTTGCAAGTCTACAGGGTCACAGGTCATGTCCCTAATGGCTATGTATGACTATATATGTGACATTAACACAGCATTAAGGTCAATTGCATTAATGTGAACACATCCAGGAATGTGCTGATAGGTAAAGACACCAGTACAGGCAAACAGACATGCCCATGTCAAGACAACATCCACATGGAGTATGAGCAATGTCATCACATGACACTCACATATATGGCGGTAACATCATATCACCAGTACGTGTCAAATGTGTGTGACTTAAACATGTGAGTGGTGTTTAGTGTCATGTAGATTTGCAAAGATTTATTTTTAATCTTAATAAATGTGATATACATGTATGTTCAGCTGTACTTATGTACTTCTCTATGAGTTACTGTGACCTGTCTTCATCATTATGTCTTCCAGGTATGCCACGTAGCAGGCTGCCAGTGTACACCCACTTGGAGGATGAGGTCCTCGTCCCATACCTCCTCGACAACTATACAACACTCTTCAGCCATGTGCCATAGGATGCACAGCAGCAGGACGCCCTGTAGGAGGAACTCTGCAGGAGGGTAAATGATTTTGGCAGTCACAATTGCACCTATCAGCAGGTGCACCGACACTGCACTGACCTCATAAGATGGGTGAAACAGTGTGCTAATGCAATCACCAGGGAACAAGGCGCAACAGGTGGGGGGGCACTCACCCAGCCCCCAGTCACATGTACCGAGGAGCTACTGGCTAACCTGCGGAGACCTGCAGACCTCCATCCACAAGCTATAGCTGGTTTTGTGGAGGTGGGTGTCTCTCAACCACCGAGCCTAGAGTTGCCTTGTAAGTCAGTACTGCACATATAGCACAACTATATTTCACATAGTTACATGTGTTACTGTACAATATGTAATGTAACATCATATGCAAGGCATGTATGCACACATGCCACATACTATAGTCTACTACTCTATGTATGCACAGATATGCATACTCCATAGTATAGTGTATTGTACTGGCTTATGTGCTAACATGGACATTGTACCCTGTAGCTATCACGCAGGTGTGGATAATGATCTTACTGCTGCAACACTCCTGTTTAGGTACCTCTGGCATTTTGCAGTGACAGCAGCCTGTGTCAGGTGAGATTGTTATTATTTACCAGTCTTGATAATGTACAGACCATATTAATTGCATGTTATCTGCCATAACACACGTACACATAATGTATGGTGGTCCTGTTAATAGACACTGTTCAGACCTGCAATGCATCACAGTGGTTACCCATGTGAAACAATTGAAGACTATATGAAACACCTACACTAAACCTTCCAAACTGTCATTGCCAGATGTGTGGACAACTGTGAATACAATGGTGGAGGTGTGTTTCACTGTAGGGACAGGTACTACATATCAGCATTACACATGTTGGGAATACAAACAGTACTGTACAGAGAGCATATGTGTGCAGACACTCTAAATGTGTTGGAGCTGGAGAATGACTGGCCAACAGGATATACCCTTGCAGATTATACCCTTGCTATGAATGTCACACAATGTCATGTGCTATCTGACATGTCCCTGACATGTAGTGGGCTGACTGCAACACTGCTCAACTATCCTGCAAAACATGATGTCTCACATTCCATACATACCACCCTTTGTCTGCATAACCCTATACTCAGTGGAGCATATGACATCTATGGGTGTATGTCATATGGGATAACACTGACATGTGAAATAAGATGGTCATCACAACCACTGGACAGAACATGTGCACACATGGCCATGGAGGATGGTTGGAGACATGAAGCAGCACACACAGTAGAAGTGATGTACATGTGTGTACACCCTGTTGTACATTGGCTCAACACAATACAACTATGGCCTTTGTGTAATGGTGATATTGCAGATGCGAAACATTAATCATCATACAGGCCTGTGCATAGCTTGTGTAGGCATAACATGAAACCACTACATAACATGTCTTGAACATCTTGAGTGTGTCACGACATGAAAGCATTCACCTATACAGTATCCAAATACATGCATGTGTTGCACAACATACACATACAACCACATCAGGCCACAGATACAGTACATTCACCTTGCTGGTGTCAGACATCACTGTCATGCCTGCTCCTCATGTGTGTGTGGTACATAGATGGCATGTGGGACATAAAGTACTGCTAAGTTAGCCATGTGTGGCCATAGTTGCCACGCATCAGTAATATGGTTGCAGATGTGCAGGGGTGTCATCCATATACCCTTCTGTGACCTGTGTAACACATTGCACATTAGGGTTTAGTGTGTATACACCTCAGTGATGTGGGTCACATTCCACATTAGATATGTATTGTATGTGATCATAGTCATGGCTATGAACTGTGTCAGTAAATCACACTGCATAGCAATTGTGAAGCCACATGATGCCCTGCAATGGCTATGCACATCAGCTTAATGTACAGTATGTCACTGCATATTTGTAGGACGGACAGACAACATTGCGTCAGCTGAAGGCCCATGTTAGTATAACACGTCCCTGCATTGGGACA
The DNA here is from genome assembly GCF_019279795.1 of Protopterus annectens. NCBI lineage: Eukaryota > Metazoa > Chordata > Ceratodontiformes > Protopteridae > Protopterus > Protopterus annectens. The sequence continues at coordinate 1,514,181,185 of NC_056741.1, forward strand.
CCATTACAGTACTGTAGATTGGAAAGGACACCATTGTGTTACACATGTATGCATGTCATTTAACATGTCAACAGAAGACATGTCATACTACATGTGATTGGCAAGGTCATACACCACACATCAGACAGGTGTACTGTAAACCTGTGCTGGTCTGTGGCATTACTGCAAAGTAGGGACAGCCATGTCAAACATGTGTGTACAGCCACATGAACAATGTCTGCAGACTCAGCTCAGGGATAGGTGGAATAATGTTGAACAGACATGCACTGCTTTGGGGGAGATATGCAAGCTAGGGCTCAGGCAAACATAGCATTCAGTCGACATACCCTTCTGCTCATGTCCCCACACATAGGGGTGGTGGCCAACACAAAGCATCAGTGGCAGATGTACAAAAGTCAGCAATGGTCTGTTAACATGTGGTGTATGTTGCACACACCATGGCAGTGTGGTGCAATGGTGCAAAGTGCATGCACTGTGTTGCAGGTATGGGGCATAGGTTACTAACACAAATGGTGCAATACAGGTATTATGCTAACCACTACTATAATTGTGTAAGGTGCATGCCGTCTGCTATAACACATGCATGCTGTTGTGTGCAACACAGGGATGTATGATAACTATCACTATAATTGTCTAAGCTGAATGCCATCTGCCATATCACCTGCATGTAGCATGTGTCTGTGTGTCTGTGTATGTCTGTGTGTCTGTGTATGTCTGTGTGCCTGTGTGTGTCTGTGTGTCTGCGTGTGTGTGCGTGTGTGTGTGTGTGTGTGTGTGTTTGTCTGTCTGTGTCTGTGGTTGTCTATGTCTGTGTGTGTGTGTGTGTCTGTGTGTGTGTGTCTGTGTGTGTGTGTGTGTGTGTCTGTGTGTCTGTGTGTGTGTGTGTGTGTGTGTGTGTGTCTGTGTGTGTGTCTCTGTGTGTGTGCGTGTGTGTGCGTGTGTGGTATAACTTGTAATGTACAGTTCTTGTCTTCCCCTCACAAGTGCTGATGTAGGTGCATTGCCCTCCTGTGGGCCACCTGATGTTAGTGTCCCCACAGACTCTAGCAGTGATGATGACAGAATAATTGAGGCACAGGCAGGGTTGTCAGGAGCTGAATCTGTGCCATTGGTTGCCATTCCACCTGTACCGCCCTCATCTTTACACACAGTTCCCCTGCCTACACATACCCCATCACCACTGGCCATAGAGGAAGGACAGTTGGCAGGCGGTAGCATGGAACAGGGAAGTGTGGAGACTATGGAAGGTGTGCCTGCACACCATGATCCTAGTCAACTGACTGATGATGTCCCACACAGGCATATGCCCAGTGCTGCTCGTAGGAAGACCACTGGCCAACATGCCTCTGCGAGACAAAGCACATCAGCTGAAGTCACCAGACACATGTTTTGGGCTGTAATGGAGGCACATGCACGTGCTGAATGGCACAACAGAGAAGGTCTGAGGCTTCAGAGGGCTGCTGTCTGTTTATTAACTGACAACATCCAGGCGATTGCAAATGCTCACAGTCATCTTGCAGATATTTTGGACAGACGATTGGGTGACATGGTGGGAGTCCTTGACCACGGCATGTCAATCCTCCAGCGTGGAATGTCTGTGCTGGAACATCTGGTGGGAGTGAGGTATTGGGTACACAGATGTAGGTCAGCTACATCACCTGTTGAAGGTCTATGTGAACATGCTACTGCACATGCCCGCTCCCATAGTGGCAGTAGCAGCAGCAGTGCAGCTGGTGCTGTGCAGTCCACACCTGGACAAAGCAGGCCACGTGCACGTGGTCCTGGATGGTCCCAACAGGGACACAATTCCAGTGGACATGTGTCATCAGACAGTACCCAATTTGGACATCTGCCTGGTAGTGCCCATGCAACCCCTGGCAGGCACAGGTGATGTGGCCGTGGCCGGACACCGTGAACTGTGAAACCTGCCTTGTACAGTCTGCAGCTGTCAATAATACCCCTGTGTAGGCCAGCCACATGCCAGACCTGTGTGCATGCATACACACACACACACACACACACACACACACACATACACCGGAAACAAATGGGCACCTCAACACACACACACACACACACACACACACACACACACACACACACACACACACATAATATCCACACACGCCCAATGATATTACAGGCCCTAGCACACACACATGATGTCATCCAATTGCACAGCCTAGGCCAATTGCACAGCCTAGGCCTCTGGCAAACATTATCACCCTGTGCATATGATGATGCCTGTACCGCATCCCTGTCATCCACACCATCGGTGCAGGGACATGCTCATATGATCTGATGCACAGGGTGAACATACTAGGTAGACAATTGTAGATTAATATTGTTGAGTAGTGTTGACAGGCAGCAGCCATACCATGTATTACAGTCTTTGAATGCATACTGTATGTTTGACAGTATGTATCATGTGTAACAACACTAACAGCATGTAGATCTTGATATTCTGCCTTCGTCCTTCAGGTGTAGTTACATGTGCCGGGGGATGTCGGTGTTTGCTGCTAGTGTCCCATATGTACATGTTGACTACTCACAGGCCTGTATGACAATACCTGCATGCACTTTGTAGCTTCCACATCACAGTTATAATCTCCCATGTTTTAATTATGTTTACTATTCTAATGATCCAAGAGCATGATAGCTATGTAGTAAGCTACTGTGTTCAGAGCCATCACATCCATAGTGAGTGACATCACAGGTATAGTTACCTGGAGCGGGGAGGAGGTAAAAGAGTGGTATGGTGGATGACAAGGGTAAAGGCCAGTGGAAATAGTGGCTTCTCATTGGGAAGCAGTAATACCCACTGCCATGACAGCATGCAAACACAGACACACCCACACATTCAGGGATTCACAAACACAGTAACACACACTCTGACACAAACACAGTTGCCAGTGTTCGGATGAGAACCCCTGCCTATGTGCATATCATCATTATAGTACTATGCAATTACAAGACGAGCCACAGAGATTACACATGTACAGGTAGCCAGAATGGCCTAAGATTGAGGACATCGACAGGGATACTACAGTGCAGTGAGTGTATGTGAGGAGGGGGGTTCATCAGTAGGCTATGTAACAACAGGTCACACCCCAGGGTGTATATGTTAACAGGCAGTTAGAATGCCCATCTAAGATTGATGATATCAACAGGGATACTAGATTGTATTTAGTGGATGGGGGGAGGGGGCATTAACATTTCACTATAATCAAATACAGCCTCACTCCAGGGACCAGACAGCCATACACACGGACAGCCATACACACACACACACACACACACACACACACACACACACACACACACACACACACACACACACACACACACACACACACACTGGCATTCACAAAGATATACACCTATGTCACACACATACAGACACTTGACATGTGAGGTCCAAACCACCTGCCTATGACTTTCTTATAGGTTTATAGGTTCATAGGTTTATACCCCTTCTTTCCCCGGGCCCCTTTACAAACCTCCCCGTTTTGGTATTTAAAGGGGGAAACAGATTTTTTGAGGGTTTTGGGTTTGGCAGAGGGAAAATTTGGTCCCGGATACTGGCAAATTGGTCAGATTCCTTTTTTTTAAAAAGGAGAAATGTTTTAAAATGGGAGCCAAAACCCTTGGAACCTTTTGGGGGTTTAACATCCCGCAAAATTTCTGTTCTGTATCCCTTTTCCCCCTTGTTGGGCCCAAGGAATTCCCCTGGGTAACATGTTATCCCAAATTTGGGTTTTACAAAGGTTTGAAATTTTAAAAATTTACCTTTGAAAAAGCTGCCTAAAAAAAAACTGGGAAAATTTTTTCAAAAAACCCCGCATTTTGACCCTTTTGATTTTATCCCTTTTGGTAAGGGAAACTGGGAAATTTTTTGGGTCAGTGGGGCAGGAAAACCCCAGACAAGGGCCCCCCCCTTCTATAAAGATGAGTACGGGAACTTGAACCTCCCTTGGGGTCCAAATGGGAAAATCCCTTCATGAAACCCCCTGGGCAAATTGAAGGGTTTCTAACATTTTAAGATAATGTTTTGAAAGGGTTTGTCAACCTGGGGCCCCAGGGTTTTTCAAATTTTTGTGGTCAGTAAATTTTTCCTCATTTGGAACTAAACCCGAATTTTGGGAGTTCCAGGCAAAAATTTAAAGAAATTTTCACCAGTTAAAAATTTTTTGTGAATTTTTTTTAAGGGTCTTTTTTTAATTTGACAAATGCCCAAAGGAAATCATCTGAAAGGTTTCCCTTGTGGGTTTTTTTTGGTTGACCCCAATGGGTTTTTACAAAACTTTGGGTTTTGGTTGCCTATCCATATACCCCGCTCAAAATTTGAAATTTTTGATTTTGTTTAATTTTAAAAGGAGACCCCAATATTTTAAAATGTTTTAATCACCTTTGGCCTTTTTTTAATTTTAGGTTTCTTTTATGGGCTCCCCTTTTCCCCCCCTTTCAATTTTGGGGGTGAATTCAAAGGTCCCGTAGAAACTGTTGCCGGCAAAGAAATTGGGTTTTTTCCAGAGTTTGGGGGAAACCCCGCTTTTTTTAGAATTTGGACCTTTTGGTTTAGATAAAGGTTTTCCAAGGGGGGAAACCCTGTGGGGGTTCCTTTTTGGGTTTGGGACCAAAAGTGGCGTCGCCCCCAAATTTCACCAAAAATATAGTTAAACAGGGGGGGGCCTAATGTTGGGAATTCCCCTTTGGTTTTTGTACCAAAATGAATAGGTCCCATGGGGCTTTTTCCCCTTTAACCCTTTTAGCAAGAAAATGTTTTTCAAAATAAAAAATTTTTTAATTAGATTTTTAACCTTCCTTTTTTTATTTGAATTTGCATTTTTTAACCTTTCTATGTTTTCAAATGTCTGTAGGGGTGTAATTTTAACCCTGTTTGGAAAACCCCAATTTGAACAAACAGTTCCTAGGGGTTTCAAATAAAGAACCCAAAAAATTTTTCTTTAAACCCTTTCTACCCCAAAAATTTGGGGTTCATGAATTTGCACAAATTCTGCACCTTTAAGAGGTTTCCCTTGTGTCCCCCTTTGTTTAATTTTTTTTCCCCACCAAAAAAAACCTTTCAAAAGGTTTTGTTGGGGTTTTGGTTGCAACCCCAGGGCTGGTAGAACATTTTGAAAATATTCCCCCCACTTGGGGTTTCCCTGCCAAAAGGAGGCCCAAATGTCTTTTGAATTAAATTCAGTTTTTGGAAGTTTACTGTTGCCAGGTTATTAACCCAGCAAAGATTAAAAATTGGGCCCGACCACCATGGGGGGTTTCCAAAAATTTGAAAACTATGGGTTTATGATGAGGTCAAGAGGTTCTTTCCTCTTTAAGGGGAAAAAAAGGTTCCCCCATTTGGGGTTTTTAATTAGGAAAGGGGGCCCAAATTTTGGGCCTTTTAATAATTTCCCAGCCCAAAAGGGGAAGAAACACAGTTTTTAAAGGTTTTTACAAAATTTTTTCAGTGCCCGGGAAACCCGGGGACTGGGTTTAAAAGGTAACATGGGACAAATTTACAAACCTTATGGTTTTACCCGGAAGGTTCCCCGCAAATTTTTGGGTTGGGGCTGGAGGTTTGTGGAGGTTTTCCCTTTTAAAATTCCCCCCCACCTCTTTTTTTAACCAATGGGGCCCCAGATGATTTGAAGTTAAAATGTGGGGCCCACACACACACAAACAACACCACACCAAACAACAGAAGGGAAAGTGATTTTGAGTTGAATTCGGCCTTGGAGGCCATTACCCCGATTTGGGTTTTTTAGGTTTCAATACATTCAATTTCCTACATGCCAAAAATGTTAAGAATGAAAATGTTTGGGTGACCCAAAAATACGCAAAATAAAATAAAAACCAACAACACCCCCCATGCCCGCATGTGTAAAACCCGCCACCTGATGGGGAAAAGGAATAAAGCTTTGGTAAAAAACATTTTTTGAATGTGGGGGACATATGGGGGAAAAATATATCCAACCCTGGGGTTTTTTACGGTGTCAAGGGGCCCGGGCACCCCTTTTTAATTTTCTGCTTTCCAACCCCCAAATTTAAAAAAAACCCAGCGGGTTTCAAAAAGGGTTTTTTAAATTTTTGCAAAAACAATGAGCTGTTCGTAACATTCTTTGCAAAAAAATTAGGTAGGGCAGTCCAAACAAAACTGGGGGCCTACCCAATTTTTGTTTCCCCCCCCCCCCCCCCCCCCCCCCCCCCCCCCCCCCCCCCCCCCCCCCCCCCCCCCCCCCCCCCCCCCCCCCCCCCCCCCCCCCCCCCCCCCCCCCCCCAAAAAAAAAAAAAAAAAAAAAAAAAAAAAAAAAAAAAAAAAAAAAAATAAAAAAAAAAACAAAAAAAAAAAAAAAAAAAAAAAAAAAAAAAAAAAATAAAAAAAAAAAAAAAAAAAAAAAAAAAAAAAAAAAAAAAAAACCACCAAAAAAGAATGGGAAAGTTTTTGGGGTTGGGGTTTAAGGGCGGGAAAAAAAGGGTGGTTTTGGAAAGTAAAAAGGGGGGATTTAAAAAACCTTTTTTTGAAAAATTTTTCAGGGCTTTGCCAAACCTTGTCCCCCTGGTTTTCCCCCATCCCACATATTTGCTAGGCAGTACACTAATTCAAGCATGTGCGAGGTCTGTGGCTTGTAAACATCTCACCCCCACACGTACTGGCTATTGTGCTACTAAGGCTAATGTCCAGACAGCACACAGCATGCATGGCTTGCAATTGTTGACATGGGATGCATGTAGGAGCTGTGGCCACACTTGGCTGTACATGTCATGAACATATCACCTGTGACTACTCAAGAACATACAGAGCAGAGCTGAATTTCCCTGAGTCTGTCAATACAGGCCTTGTGTAGGTGCTATGATCCTGTTATTTGGGTATGTGTGTAGGCATTGCATGAGGTGGACATGTCTAATGACATACATGCCACATGGGGTGTTATATGATATGATAGGTGTCATGGGTGACCAGCAGAGAGGGAATATTGCCTCTAACATAGATATGAGACCTTAAGCATGGTTAGCATGCTATTTGCCATGTGCATGTGTGTAATGACTGTAGCCACCTGTATGTAGAAAGGATAATGAAAGCTATGGTAATGTCATTTATGTTGTATGAGTGTGGGATGTACATATCCAGGTCAGGTACAGTTAGGTCATGTCCAACCATGAGGGTGTTGTTTACTGGTGTACAGCAACAGTCGACTGTGTTAATGCTGACAACATCCAAAGGACCCTGGCATGTGTATAACTGAGCTGGTTACAAACAGTGGTATTATTGCATTGCATAACACATTATGCAGCTGTGTCTGTACATGGGTACTTTGCACAGTTGATGTAGGCCTAGGTACAGTCCACCAATCAAAGGTTATCTGGTGGTCTACCATATTATGTCATACCACATATGGATGTGTGTTGGTAGTCTGGGGACAAGGTGGTGGATGTATATGAGGATACAACCTAGAATGCAGCGTTTGCCACTGTCACCTGTACCTGACTCATCTGTGATGAGTTATGTTGGAGTAGTGGTCTTTACATGTGAGTAGCCTTTATGAATATGTGGACACCACCACTGGGAATGGTCCACACCACTGTTATGGCCCACATGTTTGGATCTGAGTTATATGGTGGTAGTGCAATTGTGCACTACAGAGCCTTCAGCCAGGTGTTCCTCACTGCACAGATGTCAGTATTCCCCATTGTAGGTTCTACATTGAGCAAATGGATAACTAAAGCCACACATCTAGCACTGGTTAGCATAAGCATCCAATGCAATTGTCTTGTAGGTGTCAGGGTGTTACTTCTGTGTGTAAGACATTTGCCTTGGAATGCAGCTATATGGGTAAATACGACCTAGGTATTATCCATACACACTTGAAACATGGATGCATGTGCTCTGTGTCGAAGGCTTGTCGTTCAGTCATGACAGTCCAAAATGACAGACACTGGACAACCTCATAATAACAGCAGGACATTGGCTCATTGTTTTGGTCTAGCAGTTGCCACTCGTACCATGACATCACTGTGAGTGGCAGTAATGTGCTTGGTAGCAAATGCCTCATGTAAGGTGATGGACAGCAGCAGAAATTGTGTATATAACCAATGTGAGATATACTTAGGGTAGCGGTCCTGCTAATAATGGCAACTACTAACACAGCCAGGAGAGGTCATCTTGACACCTGCACCTCA